>NC_056729.1:415690139-415740139 GCF_019279795.1 Protopterus annectens
GCTTACTTCAGGCTAAAAGGAATTCAAATCTATCCTTACTTGGACGACTGCCTGATTCTGGCTCAAGAAAAGGAAGACCTTCTACAGCATTTGGAATATGTCATAGCAGTGCTAAGATGCCTAGGGTATTCTGTGAACGAAATAAAGTCCAGTCTAGTACCCTCTCAAGACATGTGCTTTCTGGGTGTGAGACTGAATACAGCAGCCCAGATGGCCTTTTAACCCCGGACAAACAAAAGAATCTTTCCAGTTACTTCCATCAATTATCTCTTCAGTCCGGGCTGACTGCAAGGACAGTCCTTCAAGCCTTAGGGTTCATGGCATCTTGTATTCTGGTGCTTCCCAATGCCAAACTGCATATGAGGAAGCTACAATGGTATCTCAAAAATCTATGGACACAGCACTGCCAGGATTTGGACACTGTCATTCAAATAATACCTTGCATTCAAAAGGAATTTTTGTGGTGGGCTCAGGAATGTCACCTAAACAAGGGACTCTCTGTGACCCGGCCAGAGGCAAGTCAGATTCTAACGACAGATGCCTCAGACATTGCTTGGGGAGCTCATCTAGATGGAAAGTGGATACAAGACAAGTGGCCTGCCAGACTACAACATCTACATATCAACATGAAAGAGATGTTAGCAGTCCAGTTTGCATTAATGGCTTTCAAGGAGTTACTTCTTCCAGGGCAGGTGTTGATTCTAACAGACAACACAACTGTCATGTGGTACATCAACAAACAAGGGGAACACATTCTTACCCATTGTGCAGGCAAGCAATGATTTTATGGGAGACTGCTCAGCTTGCAACTAACTCTTCAGGCAAGATTTCTGCCGAGCACAGAACTCCTTAGCAGATGTGTTAAGCAGACAAATCATGGATCCCCACGAGTGGAAACTGGATCTTCATGTATTTCAAAATTGACAGTGTCATGGGGAACTCCAGACATAGATCTGTTCGCTTCTCCACTAAACCACCAGCTGCCAAAGTTTTGCACGAAGGGATTTCATCACACAGCTTGGAAAGTGGATGCTCTTTCTTTCAGTTGGAAAAATCTTCATGTGTATGCTTTTCCACCTCTGCCTCTTCTCCCAAAGGTGCTTCTAAAGGTCAGACAAGACAAGCCAAGGATGATTTTAATAGCTCCAGATTGGCCTCGGCAGCACTGGTACCCATTACTGAGGAGTCTGGTAAGGAAGCCTCCATGGCCTTTACCTTTGATTCCACACCTATTGTCTCAGAGGGACGGTCATCTGCTCAATGTCAAGCTTCAAACTCTTCATCTAACAGCCTGGCATATTCTGTTTTGAAAGACAGCAGGTCTCAACTTCCTCAACAAGTTTTAAATGTGATTATGGAAGCCAGAAGACCTAGTACAAGGAAAGTGTACGCAGACAAATGGAAGAGATTTTTATTTTGGACTGCAGCAAAGAATTTGGAGATTTCGGAGCCTAATTTGAGTGTGGCTCTTCAATATCTTACTGAGTTATTGGACAAAGGTTTGTCTTTCTCTTCCATTAAGATTCATGCTGCAGCAATTTCAGCTCACTATGATTGTGACCCACCATTGTTTTCACATCCTTTGTTCAAGCAATTTCTTAGAGGGGCAAAGAATAGAAGACCCCCGTAGAGCTCCTACTCCTGCTTGGGATCTCAATTTTGTGTTGGAGAAACTTACTCTACAACCTTTTGAGCCTGCGCTACTGCTGAACTGAAATACTTGTCATGGAAGACTGCTTTTTGTTGGCTATTACTTCGGCAAGAAGGGTTTCTGACTTACAGGCGCTTATGGCGGTTGAGCCTTGTTTGATTTTTGATAAGGATAGGGTATCATTACGCACTAATCCTTCCTTTATGCCTAAGGTGGTTTCTAGTGTGGCTTTAAACCAAACTATTCATTTGCCTACTTTCTATGCAGATCCCCAAAATAAAGGGGAAAAGATTTTGCACACTTTAGATGTACACAGGCAATTGCGTTATTATTTAAGCAGGACTAAGGATTTTAGGCAGTCTCAGCAGTTGTTTGTTTCTTTTGCTTTGAGTTCAGGGCAAGCCTGTGTCAAAACAAACTATTTCTAGGTGGATTGGGTTTTGCATTGCATTTTGTTATTCCCATCATGGCAAAGAGATTCCAGCTGGGATTAGGCCTCATTCCACTAGGGCTACTGCCACTTCAACAGCATTTCTAAGGGGGGTGGCAACTAAGGATATTTTGGAGGCAGCTACTTGGAGTTCAGTGCATACTTTCTCTAAGCATTACCACCTTCCTCTCTACTCTAAGTCTAGGGCTGGTTTTGCCACAGCTATTTTGCAAGGCATGTTATCAGCTCCTGCTTCCTTATGATTTGCCAGCCTCCCTTGCCTCTGCTTTGGGATTCTACCCAATAGTTAGGACTGCAGCAATGTGGAATGAAGAACATAGTACAGTTTTGTACCTACCATAAATGTAGATGTTCGAGGATCCACATTGCTGCAGTCCAATTTACCCTCGCTCCTTCCCCTCTGTGTTTAGGGGTGGTTGTGTAGGTGAGATTATATTCTGGTACCTTTGTATATATTGTACATATTTTTGGTGCAGGTATGTTTGGTGTGTTTTGGTTTTGGCCTTGTCTTTTTAGGGTCTTCTGACATCTGGGGCAAGAAAAGACTGAGGATATGACGTCGGTCATGCGCATTAGTACCCTGACGTACTGACGTCAGTCTAATGCGCCGTGACCGACGTCAGCCATATACTTTGGTATTCGGGCCGACTGGACAGCGGACTACCCAATAGTTAGGACTGCAGCAATGTGGATCCTCGAACATCTACATTTATGGTAGGTACAAAACTGTACTTTTGGGACATAGGTTTTTAACACATATTATTAATCTGCTATTCCTGTATCTGTGATGTGTCAGTGTGATATCTAGGTCAAAGGTGAGACCAGCTGCTTTCAGCTTCTCTGTGAGAATTCTGAGAGTTGAAGCTTTTGAAGTAGCTCATGGACACTGTGCATGAGACAGCCGACATCCCAGATTGTCTCTCTTAACATTTTGGCGGGAAACTTATTAAGAACTAGTGACAAACATTCATTTAGCAGTGTAAATGCATCTAAACATGACAAAATCTTCACAATGCATTCTACAGGTTATTACAGACTCTATATGTAAGTGAAATCAAGCTCACAATTATTAATAAGTAACAAAACTCAACATTTTTGTCCCAACTCAACTCCTATGCGAATCTTATTATTTACTGTGTCTATATGATCAAAGTATTTCTATATATTAATAAAGAAAAGAAAAAGAGAGTAGAAAGTAAAAGGGTGTAAGGCAGAAATAAAAAAATGTAAGAGAAAGCTATAAGAAGTATATACAATAGAATATTACTTACTGTTTATATTAATAGAGTTAAAAATAAAACATATTATTTACTATTATTTAGTTCTAATTATTATTAGTTAAAGCATGACAGATTATTTATAAACAAGCATAAGCAGTGTAATCAAGAAAGTATAATTAGGTAGTGTCATTCCTGTATCTGTGATGTGTCAGTGTGATATCTAGGTCAAAGGTGAGACTAGCTGCTTTCAGCTTCTCTGTGAGAATTCTGAGAGTTGAAGCTTTTGAAGTAGCTCATGGACACTGTGCATGAGACAGCCCACATCCCAGATTGTCTCTCTTAACATTTTGGCAGGAAACTTATTAAAAACTAGTGACAAACATTCATTTAGCAGTGTAAATGCATCTAAACTTGACAAAACCTTCACAATGCATTCTACAGGTTATTACAGACTCTATGTAAGTGAAATCAAGCCCAAAATTATTAATAAGTAACAAAACTCAACATTTTTGTCCCAACTCAACTCCTATGCAAATCTTATTATTTACTGTGTCTATATGATCAAAAGCATTTCTATATATTAATAAAGAATAGAAAAGAGAGTAGAAAGTAAAAGGGTGTAAGGCAGAAATAAAAAAAAATGTAAGAGAAAGCTATAAGAAGTATATACAATAGAATGTTACTTACTGTTTATATTAATAGAGTTAAAAATAAAACATATTATTTACTATTATTTAATTCTAATTATTATTAGTTAAAGCATGACAGATTATTTACAAACAAGCATAAGCAGTGTAATCAAGAAAGTATAATTAGGAATAGCATTTGAAGAACATATAAACTTTTAAAGGAAAAAAAAATGTATCAAATTACTGACCTTATTTTTCCTCTTCAGAAAGAGAAACAAGTTAAATCACAGCTTGCCATTAAATCTCCAGATATTTTGACTAGTTATGAAACAAAACATTTCTTTGCACACAGAGAATAACTTTGATTAAATCTTTTTCAAAATATTTGTTGCTTCTTGGAAATGCAGGAACTATATTTAAAAAGATTAATAATAAAATAAAATGATGAGAGAGAAAAAAAAACATAGTACAAATCATTTGTTTTTAGTCTCTTCTTCTTCTCTGAAGTCTTCCACGAAGTTTCAGTTGCCAGTCTCTTTAACGAAGGACTAGCCCATTCCATTTCTTCTATTTTTTCCAAAATCTTTTTTTTTTTTTTTTTTTTTTTTGATAAACAGTAAAGCAGAGTCTAAGTCATCGAAAATTTTAGGACCATCAGGAAGGAAGATTTTAAGCTTGGCAGGAAACAGAAGGTATGTTTTAAACTGTGCTTTTTTAAGCTCTCTTATTAGTGGCAGAAAAACTTTTCTTTTAGCTAATACCATGGAAGAATAGTCATTGTCAAAATGCACAGTTGTTTCATTAATCTTAACAGGAGCTTTAGCCCAAGCAGATTTAAGAACCATCTCTTTATCAAAAGATGATAGAAATCTAACTATAACTGATCTAGGATAGTTTTTGTTAGAGTTAGTATTAGCTATAGATCTATGTGCTCTTTCGATACCAAAAGATAATGCTTCTGGTAAATCTAAAGTTTTAAGGAGCCATGTTGTTAAAAAAGAAGTAATATTGTTACATTCAATATTTTCTGGCAGTCCAAAAATCCTAATGTTATTGCGCCTAGATCTGTTTTCCAGGTCATCCAGCTTTGTTTGTAAATGTGTATTTTGTTTCAGCAGAAACTCAATGTTGATTTCCTCTTCTTGTATTCTATTTTCCATGTCATTCACAGCTTCTTCTATGCCTGTCATCTGGATCTTCTGTTGTTGCAGGTCCATATGTAACAAGTCTATTTGTTTTGTAGTTTTTTCTATGAAAGTGTCTATTTTAGTATCCATTTTATCCATCTTAGCAGTAAGTTTCTGGACTATAATTATCAGAGACTGAAGTTCTTTCTTGATGCTGGAGTCTTGAGAATTTGTCTTACTGGAACTCATTTCAGACTGATAAACTGACAGGAAAATTTCCAAAGTAATTTCTGACAGGAATATTATTAAGATTTCCTTTCTTTTTTAGATATAGTTCAAGAACTATATAAAACAAACATATTTAGAAAGAAAATTACTTCAAAAATTAATTTTTTAAGTAATTAATTCCTGTCAATGTAATGAAATTGGTGGAGCTGAAGAAATCTGCTGCTATCCTGTGTTCATCCTTGGCCACACCCCACTGCAGTTGCATTCTTGAAGGACATAGTACAGTTTTGTACCTACCATAAATGTAGATGTCCGATAGATATGCAACTGCAGTCGGGTTTTCACTCCCTCCTTCCCCTCTATGCCTTGGGTCCACTCCTCTCCCTGTTATCCTTAGCTGGGGATATCTGTTATGGTGTATCTGTTTATTGCTTATTTATTTGTCTGGAAACCTGTTTTTGTCTTCCAATTTGATTACAGCCTTCCTTGGAGGGCACCTGGCATTTGGGGCAAGAAACACTGAAGAAGATGGCGTCGGCTGATGCTTATGTACTCCGGCCGCTCTGACGTCGGAGAGAAATGCGACATCAGCTGACGTCGGACCCAGACTTTGGAATCCGGCCGACCGAGGGCTGCCTGAGGCAGGACAAACCCATATGTTATGACTGCAGTTGCATATCTATCGGACATCTACATTTATGGTAGGTACAAAGCTGTACTATTCTTCTGATCAGGATTCTGAAATTTCTGTTTTCTCTGAAGACCAGGAGTTGCCCTTATCTACCTATGAGGATTCTGATGCAGAGGACTCCATTCCCTCTTCTTCCCCTCCAGAGGATTTCTCTTTTGGTGAAACTTTGCATACTCTCAGGGAGTATTTTCGCTGGGAAAGCCAGGATTACTGTGACTCCAAAAAGAGGCTTAGGGAATTCTTTCTCCTACCTCAAGACAGGCCTTTAGCTATCCCTCCTGTACTGGACATTGTAGATGAAACCTTCTTGGAATCTAGCTTGGCCCCCTGATGCTTTACCTCCAGCTCCCAGAAAATCTGACAGATATTACAGAGTACCTGACTCTCACAAGTTTCTCTTTAAGAATCCTACTGCGCATCCTGAGACCATTTCACAGGAACACAAAGGCATTAAGGCTACTACTTCCAAAAACCCTACCCCCTCTGATAGAGATTCCAGGGCCCAGGACAGATGGGGTAAGAAGGTATACACCTCTGCAATTTGGCCATTAGGGCCTTAAACTGCCAGTTCCATATGTTAAAGTATCAGCAGCATATTATTGGATTGCTTAAACAGAAAATGATGTTGATTCCTGACCGTGCTGAATATAAAAAAATTACAGTATTTAATGCATTCTGCTAAACAAGTTGGAAAACATACTTTGCAATGTGGTTTTGATTCATTAGAGGCATCTTGCAGAGCTGCTGTCATTGGGTCAAAACTGCATGTTTGGCAACAAAGCAGAAGAAGTACTTAAAAAGATGGAGGAAAAAGCTAAAGCTATGCAAACTGTTAAAGATTTCCTGCAAGTACAGCCTCCCAGATTTAGTAGGCATTGGCCTTCTAATAATTGACCCTTTCCTGACTCTTCCAGGCCTTCTCAGTCCAAACCCAGAACCAGCAGACCATCCAGGCTTCCGTCTCAAGGTACTCACAGGCCTATGCAGTGGGGAGCTGCCACTTCCAAAGCTGGAAGTAGTAAGACAGCCCCCTATGGTAAACTGTCACAATGACTTAAATTTAAACCTTCCAAGCCCTGCTCAACTGACTGTTCCTTTAGGGGGAAAGATCGCCCTGCATGCAAAAAAATTGGAAATTCATTACCCAAGACAAATGGATTTTAAATATAGTTTCCCAAGGATAGGGATTCCATTTCCACTCCTTACCAACCCCAAATGGTTGGCCAGACCTACCCCCAAATCAGTGGGCAGAGGCTCAAAAGCAGGTTCTGTCTTTTCTAAGCATCAGGGCTATTCAACTTGTCCCAGAAAAGGAATGGGGACAAGGTTTTTACTCAAGACTTTTCCTGGTACCCAGAAAAGACAGTTCCTGGTGTCCTATCCTGGACCTGTCTATCCTAAACATTTTTTGGTAATCCCAAAATTCAAAATGCTAACTCTTCATCAGCTGCTTCCCATGCTAGGCAAAAATGCTTGGTTGGCAACACTGGATTTAAAGGAAGCCTCCCTGCACATCCCAATAAGGGAGTCTTGCAGAAGATACCTATGCTTCAGAGCAGGCTACATACACCATCAGTTCTCTGCACTGCCCTTTGGCTTATCTACTGCACCCAATGTATTCACAAAATGCCTTGCTCCAGTCATTGCATTTTGCAGGCAAAGAAATATTCAAATATACCGCATACATGGACGATTGTCTAATTCAGGCAGAAAGCCAGGACATACTATTAAATCATCTGGCATTTGTAAATAAATTACTAACTTCTCTGTGGTACACCATGAACGGAAAGAAATAGCATCTAGTATCCTGTCAACAAATTGTATTCCTGGGAGCAAGCTTGAATACAATTTTCCAAATGACCTACCTCATGCCAGAGAAACAAGTTCATTTGACAGCCTACTTCAAACTAATGGCCACAAACACCCAGTTATCTGTAAGGTAAATACTGCAAGCCTTGGGGTTCGTGGCCTCTTGCATTCTACTAATTCCATATGCAAGACTGCATGTGAGGAAACTACAATGGTATCAACATTCTCAGGACCTAGAATCAATGATTCCTATAATCCCTTGCTTAAAGACAGAGTTCCTTTGGTGGGCAGAGGCCTGCCACCACAACAGGGGACTGCCTTTCATTCTACCCCCTGCCACTCAAACCCTAACAACAGACTCATCAGACTATATATGGGGAGGCTCACTTGGCAGGGCAGTGCATTCAGGGCAAATGGAACCAGAGTCAAATGCACCTGCATAGCAATCAGAAAGAATTGTTAGCTGTACAGAATGCTCTAACAGCCTTCAAGGACCACATTCTTCCAGGACAATTATTGATAAAGACAGACAACACCACTGTTATGCGGTACATAAGCAAGCAGGGGGCACCCACTCATACCCTCTCTGCAGACTAGCCATGGCTCTGTGGAACACAGCCTTGAGCTACCAGGTGCACCTACAAGCTCAGTTCCTGCCAGGCAAGCTAAATACACTGGCAGATGACCTAAGCAGAAATCTCATGAACCCACACAAGTGGAAATTGGAACCAAAGATATTCAACATTTTGACAAACAAATGGGGGAGCCCAGAGTTAGACCTGTTTGCCTCCCCTCAGAACTACCAGTTGGACAAATTCTGCACAAGGACTTCCCACAAACAAGCTTAGAAAGTGGATGCCATGTACTTCACCTGGAAAAACCTATCGGTTTATGCCTTTCCCCTTGTGCCTCTCCTCTCCAAAGTGCTAATAAAGATCAAACAGGACAAGCCAAGGGCAATACTTGTTGAACCAGACTGGCCATGCCAACACTGGTATCCCCTCCTGTGCAGTGTGTCACTTCTGGAACCATGGCACCTCACCCAGACCCCTGCCCTGCTGTCCCAGCAGGACGGCCAGCTTCTGCTCTCTCAGCTTCAAACCCTGAACCTTGCAGCCTGGCTAATTACATGATCTCTCCATTACCATCCCTCAGTAAGCAAGTGATGGATATCATTCTGGAGGCAAGGAGGCATAGTACTAGAAAATCCTGTGCTGAAAAATGGAAAAGATTCGGTTCCTGGAGCCAAACTGAAGGGATGGACACAACAGTGCCCAATTTACTGCACATTCTTCAATACTTAACTGAAATGCTTCACAAGGGCCTTTCCTTTTCTTCCATAAAAATTCATGCATCGGCCATTTCAGTTCATTATAATACAGAGCCACCTCTCTTCTCTCATCCACTACTGAAGCAATTCCTCAGAGCGGCCAGAAACTTAAGGCCACCCAGGAGAGCCCCTACTCCAGCCTGGGACCTTAACTTTGTATTGGAAAAGCTCACTCTATCTCCCTCTGAGCCAGCTGCAAATGCAGAGTTGAAATTCCTTTTTTGGAAAACAGCCTTCCTTCTAGTCATCACTTCAGCAAGAAGGGTGTCTGAATTATAGGCCCTAATGGCAGTGGAGCCTTTCATCATCCTTCATGCAGACAGGGTGTCCTCAGGGCCAATCCTTCCTTTATGCCCAAGGTGGTATCCAGTCTGGCCCTTAATCAGTCCATTCATCTGCCAACCTTTTTTTCTAATCCACAGAACAAAGGGAACGAATACTGCACTCCTTGGACGTGCACAGACAACTTAGATTTTACTTGGACAGGACTAAGCCTCTCAGGAAATCTGAACAGCTGCTGGTTGCATTTGCTGCAAGGGCAGAGGGGAAGGCCATTTCAAAGCATATCATTTCTAAGTGGATAGGCCACTGCATTCATTTCTGCTATAAGCACCATGGAAAACCTACCCCACAGGGGATAACACCACATACCACCAGGGCTGCATCTACCTCTACAGCCTTTCTCCGAGGTGTCCCTAACAGGGACATCCTAGAAGCTGCTACCTGGAGTTCCGTACATACCTTCACCAAGCATTACCACTTGCCAATTGTTTCAAAATCCAGAGCTGGTTTTGCCACTGCAGTCTTATAGCTGGTCTTAATGCTATCTAATTGACTCCTCCCTTCCTTAGCTTTAGGAATCTACCCAAATGTAATGATTGCAACAGTGAAACACGAAGAACATAGTACAGTTGTGCACACTTACATAAATGTAGATGTTCGAGTGTATCCACTGTTGCAGTCCTGGTTACCCTCCCTCCATCCCCCTGACTTCTATTGACTATACCTTTATTCTTGTTTACTGTGCTTAAAGCTTTCTGGTGTATTTGCTTTTTGTTGGAGGTGTAACCTTGTATATAATTGCTTCCCATTATGGGGGCACCTGACATCTGGGGCAAGAAAAACTGATGTAATGGCATCGGCTGCATGCTTTATACCCCTGACTACCTGATGTCATGGAAGATGAGACAGCAACTGACGCAGGACCCAAGACTGATAATCAAGCCGACTGAGGGCTACCTGCAAGCAGATAACCCAAATGTAATGACTGCAACAGTGAATACACTTGAGCATCTACATTTATGGTAAGTGTACACAACTGTACTTTTCTCATTGCTTTCCATATGCTGGTCACAGCTGACTGTCAGATCACAGTGGAATTAGACAGTGATGCAATGCAGGTGTCAACGAATGTAAGCAAAGGAGGGGTCTGGATGATCTGGTGATTGTATTTAAATCAGCAGCATTCATAGTACATGCTAGATTACTCTCTCATCTTTATACTTTTTTCTGGATTCTGACTGTAGATCTTCTTCATTCATTCATTCATTCAATTTAACATTTGTTTACCAGGAAAGTCCGACTGGGACAGAGCTCATTATCAGCAGAAGCCCAGGGAGAAATGCTCCAGGCACATCTTTGGAATGTGGGAGGACACCGGTGCACCTGGAGGAAACTGACATGAAATGGAGGACATGCTGACTCCACACGAAGGCAGGCACTCCTAGCTGAGAATTGAACCGGAAAACCTCCTGTTGTGAGGCGACCACATTAACCGTTGAACCACTGCTCTTGACTGAATATAATTAATCAATTACATCAGGGTACATTAAGCAGATTTCTTTGCTCTTTGTTTTACAAATTTTTGTCTTACCCTTTCCTTTTGTAAGGTCTTTGGCCTCTTGCATTTGAGCTTTTATAAAGTATTTAGATGAATAGATGTCCTTCAAGGATGCATCTGCAGTCCTAACATATGGGTTGTCCTGCCTCAGGCAGCCCTTCGGTCGGCCGGATTCCAAAGTCTGGGTCTGGCCTCGGCTGATGTCGCACTTCACCCGACGTCATAGCTGCTGTTTATTGGGTATAAAGGCATCAGCCGACGCCATTTTCCTCAGTCTTTCTTGCCGCGTGGTGCCTGAAGCAGAAGCTGTTCGCAAGTGCCGGTCGGTCAGATCCAGAGATTTCTACTACCGAAGACTTCTAAAAAGCTAAGTACCCTGTTGGGGACTCTTTCTTGCCTCAGCCAATGTCAGAAAAAGTAAATAATTGTTTAACTTGTGGGAAACAAATACCTCATAAGGATTTCCACTCTTACTGCCTTCCTTGCTTAGGCCCAGACCACGACATATCAGCTTGTCTAGCCTGTGCTTCCTTCAACCGACGAACGCTTAGACGTCGGTCGAAGTTTTCAGAGGAATTTTTTGGTCCCGCTTTTGCTTACAAAATGCCGTCGGAGACTCCGACTACACAAATAGCTAAAAAGCGCAAGGAAAAGGACCGACACTCGCAGACCGCAGTTTCGGCTGAAACCGCAGTTAGGCCAACCGCGAGTGTCTCGGTTTCGGCTGAAACCGAGTCCTCGGTTCTTCCTTCGGCCGAAAGCATGCCTCCTATAGCCGAGGCCTCACAGACAATGGTGGAATCTGCTACTGATATTACTGCTACAGAAGCAGGCTCCCAGGATTTGTCGGATACTATTCCTTTAGACATATCTACCCCTGCACGTGGGGCTGCTAGACCCCCTGCTTCTATGTCCATCAAGGCTTTTGCCAGGGCTAAAGCAGCTAAATCTTCTAAGGCCTTACCTGCTAAAACTACCCCACATAGGCCTACCTCCAGTTCACAAATACTCAGCCTGGCTGAGGATCTCATTTCTTTGATCAGGGGATCACAACCTCACCCAGACAGGGCCTCTCAGCCCCCTTCAGATAAGAGGCCTAGGACTGAACCCCGAACCTGTCTCTACAGACTATTCCTCGGAGGACTCAGACATTACTGACCCTCAGGAAGGCCCATATTCTCCTTATGAGGATTCTGATGCAGAAGACTCCATTCCTTCTGCTTCTCCTCCTGAGGAATTTTCTTTTGGGGAAACCTTACATGCTATGAGGGAGCATTTCCAATGGCAGGGCCAGGATTTTTCAGATTCAAGGAAAAGGCTAAGGACCTTCTTACACTTACCACAGCATAGGCCTTTAGCCATTCCTCCAGTACTAACAGTAGTTGACGATTCATTTAATGATGCATGTACTGCTCCTGATTCCCTTAAGATATTACAGGGTCCTGGACACACACTATCATTTGTATAAGGCTCCTGTTGCAGATCCAGAAACCATTTCACAGGGCCCGAAAGGTGTGGCAGCTGCTTCTGCCAAAAACCCTCTTCCCTCTGATAGGGAATCTAGAGCATTAGAGAGATGGGGTAAAAAGGTTTATACTTCTGCTGCTCTTTCGGCTAGGGCCTTAAACTGTCAATTTCACATGATTCAATATCAGGAATTTTTGTTAGACCAGATAAATAAAAAACTTTCCTCTCCTGAACCTATAGACCGCAAGTCTCTTCAGGATTTGGTACATAACTCTCAGCAGGTCAGTAACCATTTCTTAAAATGTGGCTATGATGCACTGGAGGCTTCCTTTAGGTCAGCTATGACTGGAACAGTGATTCGAAGACATGCATGGTTAAAAGAACAGTCCTTACCAGATCATGTTAAATCAAAACTCCCAGATGCTCCCATGGAGAAACAAAGTTTGTTTGGCTCCCCTGCACAGGAGGTTCTGAAGAAGGTGGAAGAAAAAGCAAAATCTGTCCAAACAGTCAAGGATTTCTTACAGGTCCAACCTCCGAGGTTTAGCAGAAATTGGCGTTCGAAGAATTGGTCCTTTCCAGACAACTCCAGAGCACAGAGAGGCAGAAATAGATGCCCAAGAGGCAGAAATCAAGCTAGGGGTGCCTACAGGGGACGTCAGTGGCAACCTACCAACCAGAGAAGTACCGCCACAGATTCAACTACAACCACTTCCACTGGACAAACACAATGACTTGGCTCTGATACCGCCTACCAGGGAACAACTGGAAGCTCCCTTGGGTGGAAAGCTAGCCTTATTTTCAGACAACTGGCATTACATTACAAGAGACAAATGGACTTTGCAAACAATAGACAAGGGCTACAGGTTTCACTTCCACACTCTACCAAAAAAGAGAGGAATGCCAAACCTACCACCAAGCCAAAAAACAGATGCTCTAAAACAAATCAACAACTTACTAGAGATAAGAGCTATAGAAAAGGTGCCACCATTGGAACAAGGCCAAGGTTTTTACTCCAGGCTTTTCTTGGTACCAAGAAAGAAAATCAGTGGAGACCTATTCTCGACTTGTCCACACTGAACACATACCTCATTGTTCCAAAATTCAAAATGCTGACCCTCCAGCAGCTTCTTCCCATGCTGGGCAAGGAGTCTTGGCTGGTGACTCTAGATCTCAAGGAGGCATACCTGCACGTCCCTATACGACCAGATTGCAGAAGATACCTCAGATTTCTTGCAGGATCAGAGCATTATCAATTCTCAGCATTGCCCTTTGGCTTATCTACTGCACCCAGAGTATTCACGAAATGCCTGGCATCAGTAATTGCTCATTGCAGGCTCCAGGGAATTCAAATTTACCCATACCTGGACGACTGCCTATTACAAGCGGACAACAAGGCACAATTGACAAAAGATTTGAAAAATGTCATACAACTGTTGCAAGCCTTGGGATACACAGTCAACATGCAGAAGTCAAGACTAGTACCTTCCCAAAGGATAACATTCTTGGGGCCATATCTGGACACATCAACTCAGATGGCCTTTCTCACAGAAGAAAACAAAAGCAACTACCAGGCTATTTCATGTCATTAACAAAACAAACTCAGCTTACTGCAAGGAAAGTCCTGCAAGCCCTGGGTTACATGGCATCCTGCATAATATTGATTCCGCATGCCAGGCTACATATGAGAAAGTTACAATGGTACCTAAGGAATGTATGGTCTCAACACCAGCACAGCCTAGAAAACCAGATTCCAATAATTCCATGCCTGAAGCAAGAATTCCTGTGGTGGGCTCAGGCCTGCCAGTTGAACAGAGGCTTGCCTTTCCACAAACCACATCCAAGCCAGACCATCACCACGGACGTCTCAGACCTAGGATGGGGGGGCTCACATGGTGGACAAGTGTATACAAGGCCTATGGACCCAAGACCAGCTGAATCTACACATAAATCTAAAGGAGATGCTGGCAGTGAAATATGCGATCCAGGCATTCAGACCACTCCTTCAACAGGGTCATCTGCTGATAAGGACGGACAACACCACAGTCATATGGTACATCAACAAACAAGGAGGTACACATTCATATCCTCAATGCCGGATGGCAATGGACCTGTGGAATGTGGCCCTGAACCTCAACATTCAACTTCAGGCCAGATTTGTACCAGGAAAAGAAAATTCTCTAGCAGACACCTTAAGCAGAACTACCACGGATGCTCACGAATGGATGCTGCATCCAGATATTTTCAAAGCCATAACAGAGAAATGGGGACTACCACAGATAGACCTGTTTGCCTCCCCACACAATCACCAATTGAAAAAATTCTGCACAAGAACATACCACCCACTTGCTTGGAGGGTGGACTCACTTTCCTTCAGCTGGAAAAACCTGACAGCATATGCATTTCCACCTCTTCCCTTGATGTACAAAGTTCTACTGAAGATCAAAGAGGATCAACCAAGGGTAATTCTGATAGCTCCAAACTGTCCGAGGCAACATTGGTACCCGCTACTGAGAAGCATGTCTCGGACACACGCATGGCATCTACCTCTAAGTCCCTTACTACTAACACAGGACAACTACAGGATCCTACATCCAAACTTGAAAACACTGCAGCTAGCTGCTTGGAATATTGTATAAACCAAAATAACCCTGATCTATCTCAGAGGGTTAAGGACATTATCCTGGAGGCACGCAGACCCTCCACAAGGAAGACTTATTCAGCCAAGTGGAAAAGATACCTCATTTGGAGTGCAGCAAAGGGAGAAAATGTCTCTGTGGCAAACATAGCACTCATCCTGGAATACTTAGCAGAGCTGTTCCATAATGGCCTGTCTTACTCCTCCATTAAGATTCATGCATCAGCAATTTCAGCAGAATACAACTTGAATCCTCCTGTCTTCTCTCATCCTCTACTCAGGCAGTTCTTGAGAGGAATCAAAAATGTAAAGCCTCCAAGGAAACCACCTTTACCTACTTGGGATCTCAACTTTGTGCTGGAAAAGTTAACTCTCCCCCCTTTTGAGCCAGCAGCAACAGCAGAATTACAATTCCTGTCTTGGAAAACTGCTTTCCTACTAGCAATCACTTCAGCAAGAAGGGTTTCTGAGCTACAGGCATTAATGGCAGTACAACCCTTCCTTATCTTCCATCAGGACAGAGTCTCTCTGAGAACCAACCCTACCTTTCTGCCAAAAGTGGTCTCCAGAGTATCATTGAACCAAGCGATTCATTTACCTACATTCTTCCCCAACCCACAGAACAGGGGGGAAAGACTGCTACATACCTTGGATGTGCACAGACAATTACGCTACTATCTGGACAGAACTAATACCAGCAGAAAAACTGACCAGCTTTTGGTAGCATATGCAACAGGAATGCAAGGAAAAGCAATTTCAAAACAGACAATCTCGAAATGGATAGGAAATTGCATCCGTTTTTGTTACTCTTTTCATGGAAAGACATCTCCTGATAATATCAGACCTCACTCCACAAGAGCTACAGCCACCACTACAGCTTTCCTACGAGGAGTGGCTACCAAAGACATTTTAGAAGCTGCTACCTGGAGCTCCGTGCATACATTTGCCAAGCATTACAATCTTCCTTTATACTCTAGATCCCGAGCAGGCTTTGCAACTGCTGTTTTGCAAGGGATCATAACTACACCATCTTTATCTTAGTACCTCCTCCCCCAGTTTGGCTATGGTATTCCACCCATATGTTAGGACTGCAGATGCATCCTTGAAGGACATAGTACAGTTTTGTACCTACCATAAATGTAAATGTCCGAGAGGTATGCATCTGCAGTCAGGATTACCCACCCTCCTTCCCCTCTGTGGTACTCCTAGGTTATTTACCCATCTTTTAGCTAGCTGGGGGAATCTGTTATGGTGTATTTGTTTGTATATATGTGTATATATATATATATATATATATATATATATATTTGTTTATATTGTTTGCTCTCCACTGTTTGGAATTATTGCATTTATCCAAATTTAGCCTTACTAGAGGGCACCTGGCATCTGGGGCAAGAAACACTGAGGAAAATGGCGTCGGCTGATGCCTTTATACCCAATAAACAGCAGCTATGACGTCGGGTGAAGTGCGACATCAGCCGAGGCCAGACCCAGACTTTGGAATCCGGCTGACCGAAGGGCTGCCTGAGGCAGGACAACTCATATGTTAGGACTGCAGATGCATACCTCTCGGACATCTACATTTATGGTAGGTACAAAACTGTACTTTTTTCATCTTAGTTGCTTTATATTTGGATTGTATGAATTTAATGGTTGTAGTGATTGTTAACTTTAGTTCTTTTAGTGTTAGCTGCTATAATGGATAAGGCCTCAAGATTTAGAAAATTTGGCCGGTGCAAGCACAGGATCACATCCCAGATACCTATGACATAGCAATGCAACATTTGGAAGTCCTCCAGAAAGATGGCACTTTAAGAATTAACTAATTCATTCTTTCCTTAAGGATTATACAAGGAAGGAACACAAAGACAAGGAGAAGAGAAGAATTGAGCAGTAGTCCAGGGATTAGCTCTTCTGCTAAGCTGCCAGAGACTGGAACCAAAGCCTGCCAAAACTTCCACTCAAGTATGCACAGATCCGTCTTCATTCATATTCTCTGCAAAGATCAGACTCCTTCACAATTCTTCCATCAAGGAGGTTCCCTCTTTATATGTAGTTATGATCCTTTTCCAAGGACAAGTGTGGAGAGATTTTCACTTAGAAGAAACTGTCTATATGCTTGGAATCCAGAATTACCTCTGCTGTGTCTTCCTTGTTGGCATTTGTCTGAAGTCCCTCTATGCAATACGATTTGGAGTGCACAATGAGGCCTTTAAAAAATCCCAGTTTGAGATGGATGTCATGTCATACCCCCTTCTGTCTTTAGGGTCGGACTGGTTAGAACCCCAACCTACTGCTTCCTCAGGTCTTTCCCTCAGGTCCGCTTTTGGCACTGGGAAACTCTTAACCAACTATGATTACCAGTATGATCTGGGTCTATGATAGGTGGCTGTGATTGTATAGCACTGACTGCTTTGGTCCCATTGCTTTCATCACCAGCTTCTTTGATGTCTTGAGTGACTAGGCCCCAAAAGGTTGGCATAGAACATTCAGCATTGGTGTCTGCTCCAATTTTCTTGGGACTATGTATCGTATTTGACACTTTAGCATTTAACCATTCAGTGCTAAAGTTGGTATTAGGTTTGGGAGTAACCTTTAGGTCTGGGTCCCTTGGTGTCGGGCCACAGTAAATGTTGACCACGTCAGTATCAAGAGCAGTTTTGAATACTGACTTGATTGGTACTTACAGACACTTTGGCATTGAAAACTTTGGAGAGATTGACCACCTTTTCCAAGCATCAGGGCAAAACAGAAATACAACCCCCTTCATCTCCGTCCCAAGACACCTGTCATTTGAAACCTTGTGGCACAGATCATGTGCTCCACTCTGAGAGTTTTGAAAAGCTTTAGAGAAAGACGCCCTCTGGGGTCAGACCCATCCTCCTTCCACTTGGTTGGCTCCTAACTTGAATAACCTAGAAGAGGAAGTACTTAAACTCTGCAGCAAAATCTCTTACTCGGGAGTTAGACCTCAGTGAAGGGAGGGGTACTACACTGTCATCTCCAGACAAGCCCAAATTGAGATATTCTGGAATTAATGAGACAGAGATGTTCTTGGTCTGTAGACCCCTTCCAACTAATCAGGAAATTCTGATGGACACTTTAAACTGCTCCTTCTACATTTTGGATGTTCATAGGTTCATAGGTGTGTACTAGGCTAATGGCCCTGGAGCCTTTACAAGCCTAGCCCATAGGAATACCCTGGCATCGTGCCACCCGCCCTTAGTTCCCAGTGCCTCTGTCGAGTACAGCCACTGGGAGTGATCCCCGGGATGAATTTTCTGTTTCCCATCCACTCATCAAGATTCCTCTTGAAGAGGGCCAGTGAGGTGCTCTGTTTGACATGTATGGGAAGTCTATTCCATAATGTGGGCAGTCTCTGGGTTATGAACCTGATGTCCTTCAAGGATGCATCTGCAGTCATAACATATGGGTTGTCCTGCCTCAGGCAGCCCTTCGGTCGGCCGGATTCCAAAGTCTGGGTCTGGCCTCGACTGATGTCGCACTTCACCCGACGTCATAGCTCCTGGGGTATAAAGGCATCAGCCGACGCCATTTTCCTCGGTCTTTCTTGCCGCGCGGTGCCCGAAGCAGAAGCTGTTCGCAAGTGCCGGTCTGTCAGATCCAGAGATTTCAGCTACCGAAGACTTCTAAAAAAGCTAAGTACCCCGTTGGGGACTCTTTCTTGCCTCAGCCGATGTCAGACAAAGTAAATAATTGTTTAACTTGTGGGAAACAAATACCTCATAAGGATTTCCACTCTTACTGCCTTCCTTGCTTAGGCCCAGACCACGACGTATCAGCTTGTTTAGCCTGTGCTTCCTTCAACCGACGAACACTTAGACGTCGGTCGGAGTTTGCAGAAGAGTTTTTTGGTCCCGCTTTTCATATAAAATGCCGTCGGAGACTCCGACTACACATTTAGCCAAAAAACGCAAGGAAAAGGACCGACACTCGCGGCCCGCGGTTTCGGCTGAAACCACGGTTAGGCCTACCGCGAGTGTCTCGGTTTCGGCTGAAACCGAGTCCTCGGTTCTCCCTTCTGCCGAAAGCATGCCTCCGACAACCGAGGCCATAGAGGCCCCGGCTGAGTCGGCTACAGAAATTCCTACCGAAGAAGCAGGCGCACAAGAATTGTCCGACACCATTCCGTTGGACATCTCTACTCCTGCACGTGGGGCAGCTAGACCCCCTGCCTCTATGTCTATTAAGGCCTTCTCCAGGGCTAAAGCAGCTAAACTTGCCAAGGCCTTACCTACAAAAGCTCCCTCTCACAGGCCTTCCTCAAGTACTCAGATTCTCAGCCTTGCTGAGGACCTTATTTCTCTGATCAGGGGATCCCAACCCCACCCAGACAGGGCCTCCCAACCTCTTCCTGAAAAAAGGCCTAGGACTGAACCCCCTGAACCTCTCTCCTCTAACTATTCCTCGGATGGATCAGATTTGTCAGACCATCAGGAAGGACCATACTCACCTTATGAGGATTCGGATGCAGAAGACTCCATTCCTTCTGCCTCCCCTCCAGAAGAATTTTCATTTGGAGAAACTCTACACTCAATGAGGGAACACTTCCAATGGCAGGGTCAGGATTTTTCTGATTCTAGGAAAAGGCTAAGGACTTTTTTACACTTGCCACAGCATAGGCCTTTAGCCATACCACCTGTACTATCAGTTGTTGATGATGCTTACAATGATGCCAGTTCTGCCCCTGATTCTCTTCCCCCGGCCCCTGCCAAGCCTGACAGATACTACAGGGTCCCGGATTCTCACTTCCACTTGTATAAGGCCCATGCTGCAGTCCCAGAAACCATTTCTCAGGGCCCTAAGGGTGTTGCAGATAATTCTGCCAAAAACCCCCTACCCTCTGAAAGAGAATCAAGAGCTTTAGAAAGATGGGGTAAATAGGTTTATACATCTGCTACTCTTTCTGCCAGGGCTTTAAACTGTCAATTTCACATGATACAGTACCAGGAATTTTTGTTAGATCAGCTGAATAAAAAGCTTTCCTCTCCTGAACCTTTAGACCGTAAGTCCCTTCAGGATTTGGTACACAACTCTCAGCAGGTCAGTAATCATTTCTTAAAATGTGGCTATGATGCACTGGAGGCTTCATTTAGATCAGCTATGACTGGAGCAGTGATTCGAAGGCATGCCTGGCTAAAAGAGCAATCCTTGCCAGACCATGTTAAGTCTAAACTCCTAGATGCCCCTATGGAGAAACAAAGTTTGTTTGGCTCCCCTGCACAGGAGGTTCTAAAGAAAGTGGAAGAAAAAGCAAAATCTGTGCAAACAGTCAAGGATTTTCTGCAGGTCCAACCTCCGAGGTTCAGCAGAAATTGGCCTTCAAAAAATTGGTCCTTTCCAGACACCTCTAGAGCACAGAGAGGCAGAAATAGACGCCCAAGAGGCAGAGGTCAATCAAGGGGTGCCTACAGGGGTCGTCAGTGGCAACCTGCCAACCAGAGGAGTACCGCCACAGCTGCGACTACAACCACTTCCACAGGACAGACACAATGACTTGGCTCTGATACCGCCTACCAGGGAACAACTGGAAGCACCATTGGGCGGAAAGCTAGCCTTATTTTCAAACAACTGGCATTGCATTACAGGAGACAAATGGACCTTGCAAACAATAGACAAAGGCTACAGGTTTCACTTCCACACTTTACCAAAAAAGAGAGGAATGCCAAACCTTCCACCAAGCCAGACGTCAGAGGCTCTAAAACAAATCATCAACTTACTAAAGATGAGAACAATAGAAAAAGTACCATCTATGGAACAAGGCCAAGGATTTTACTCCAGACTATTCCTTGTACCAAGAATTATGGAGGCCTATTCTCGACTTGTCCGCTCTAAACACATATCTCATTGTACCAAAATTCAAGATGCTGACCCTACAGCAACTTCTTCCCATGTTGGGCAAGGAGTCTTGGCTGGTGACTCTAGATCTCAAGGAGGCATACCTGCACGTCCCTATACGACCAGATTACAGAAGACACCTCTGATTTCTTGCAGGATCAGAGCATTATCAATTCTCAGCATTGTCCTTTGGCTTATCTACGCTCCCAGAGTATTCACGAAATGCCTGGCATCAGTAATTGCACATTGCAGGCTTCAGGGAATTCAGATTTACCCATACCTGGACGACTGCCTAATACAAGCGGACAACAAGACAATAATAATAAAGGATTTGGCCTATGTCATACAACTGCTGCAAGCCTTGGGATACACAGTCAACATACAGAAGTCAAGACTAGTGCCATCCCAAAGGATAACATTTTTGGGTGCAGAACTGGACACAATAACTCAGATGGCTTTTCTCACAGAAGAAAAACAAAAGCAACTACCAGTCTACTTCATGGCATTGACAAGACAAACTCAGCTTACTGCAAGGAAAGTCCTGCAGGCCCTGGGTTTCATGGCATCCTGCATAATCTTGATTCCACATGCCAGGCTGCATATGAGAAAATTACAATGGTACCTAAGGAATGTATGGTCTCAACACAGACACAGTCTAGAAACCATGATACCAATCATTCCATGCCTGAAAAAAGAATTCCTGTGGTGGGCTCAGGCCTGCCAGACCAACAGAGGGTTGCCTTTCCACAAACCACAACCAAGGCAGACCATCACCACGGACGCCTCAGACCTAGGCTGGGGGGCACACATGGAAGACAAGTGTATCCAAGGCCTATGGTCCCAAGACCAGCTGAATCTACACATAAATCTAAAGGAGATGCTGGCAGTGAAGCATGCAATCGAGGCATTCAAATCATTCCTCCAGCAAGGACACCTGCTGCTAAGGACGGACAATACCACAGTCATGTGGTACATCAACAAACAGGGAGGCTCGCATTCCTACCCTCTATGCCAGATGGCAATGGACCTGTGGAACCTAGGCCTGAATCTCAACATTCAACTGCAGGCCAGATTCGTACCAGGAAAAGAGAATTCACTAGCAGACAGTTTAAGCAGAACTACCACGGATGCTCACGAATGGATGCTGCATCCAGACATCTTCAAAAACATAACAAAGAAATGGGGAATGCCAGAGATAGACCGGTTCGCCTCCCCACTCAACCACCAACTGAAGAAATTCTGCTCAAGGGAATACCACCCACAAGCCTGGAGGGTGGACTCCCTTTCTTTCAGCTGGAAGGCCCTGACAGTTTATGCCTTTCCACCTGTCCCACTGATGTACAAAGTTCTACTGAAGATCAGGGAGGAACAGCCAAAGGTAATTCTGATAGCTCCAGACTGGCCAAGGCAGCATTGGTACCCGCTACTGAGAAGCATGTCTCGGACAAACTCATGGCCTCTACCTCTATGGCCTTTACTTCTGACGCAGAACAACTACAAGACACTGCATCCAAACTTGAAAACGCTTCAGCTAACTGCCTGGAAAGTTGCATAAAACAAAACCAATCTGATTTATCTCAGAGGGTAAAGGACATTATCCTGGAGGCTCGCAGACCCTCCACAAGGAAAACATACTCAGCCAAATGGAAGAGATTCCTCATTTGGAGTGCATCAAAGGGAACAAATGTCACACTGGCAAACCTAGCACACATCCTAGAATACTTAGCAGAACTGTTCCACAATGGCCTGTCCTATTCTTCCATTAAGATTCATGCTTCAGCAATTTCAGCAGAGTACAACATGGATCCTCCTATCTTCTCTCACCCTCTCCTCAGACAATTTTTAAGAGGGATCAAAAATGTAAAACCTCCAAGGAAACCACCTCTGCCTACATGGGATCTCAATTTTGTGCTGGAAAAATTAACACTTCCCCCTTTTGAACCAGCAGCATCAGCAGACTTACAGTTCTTATCTTGGAAAACTGCCTTCCTTCTAGCAATCACTTCAGCAAGAAGGGTATCCAAGTTACAGGCGTTAATGGCAGTACAGCATTTCCTTATCTTTCACCAGGATAGAGTGTCTCTGAGAACCAATCCTACTTTCATGCCAAAGGTGGTATCCAGGGTATCCTTGAACCAAGCTATTCATTTACCTACGTTCTTCCCTAACCCACAGAACAGGGGGGAAAAACTACTGCACACCCTGGATGTACACAGACAACTGCGCTACTATCCGGACAGAACTAAGACCAGCAGAAAAACTGACCAGCTTCTGGTAGCATATGCAACAGGAGTGCAAGGAAAAGCAATTTCCAAACAGACAATTTCAAAATGGATAGGAAATTGCATTCGATTCTGCTACTCTTTTCATGGATAGACAACTCCTGAAAATATCAGGCCTCACTCCACAAGAGCTACAGCCACCACTACAGCTTTCCTACGAGGAGTGGCTACCAAAGACATTTTAGAAGCTGCTACTTGGAGGTCCGTGCATACATTTGCCAAGCATTACAATTTTCCTTTATACTCCAGATCCCGAGCAGGTTTTGCTACTGCAGTTTTACAAGGGATCTTAACTACACCATCATTATCTTAGTGCCTCCTCCCCCAGTTTGGCTATGGTATTCTACCCATATGTTATGACTGCAGATGCATCCTTGAAGGACATAGTACAGTTTTGTACCTATCATAAATGTAGATGTCTGATAGGTATGCATCTACAGTCAGGATTACCCACCCTCCTTCCCCTCTGTGGTATTCCTAGGGTACTTACCCTTTCTTAGCTAGCTGGGGGAATCTATTATGGTGTATTTGTTTGTATGTATATATACTTTTTGCTTTCTACTGTTTGGAATTTTCTACTTTTATCCAAATTTAGCCTTCCTAGAGGGCACCTGGCATCTGGGGCAAGAAACACTGAGGAAAATGGCGTCGGCTGATGCCTTTATACCCCAGGAGCTATGACGGGTGAAGTGCGACATCAGCCGAGGCCAGACCCAGACTTTGGAATCTGGCCGACCGAAGGGCTGCCTGAGGCAGGACAACCCATATGTTATGACTGCAGATGCATACCTATCGGACATCTACATTTATGGTAGGTACAAAACTACCTTCCTCCAGCATGTTCTATTGATTGTGGTAATGAGGAGATGGATTAGGATTTCTTTAGATGTAGCATTTCTAACAGAGCTGGGTCAGACATGGCTTTATAAGTCAAGCAGAGATTGCCTCTAAGTAGGCGATATGAGACAGAGAATAGTTGGAGTTTTTTGAGTCTGTCCATATAGGACAAGTACTTAAGGCCTAGGATCTTCTTTTTGATGTATTTTTGTGGCCTCTCCAGTTGTTGAAGGTGTCTAGTGAGGTACATGCCAAATGGGATATTGTACTCGATGATTGGCCTAATGAGGGAAGAATAAAAGGAGACCATGACCTCTTTCTTCCTGGATGCGTAACTCTTAGTAATGAGATGTACCACATAGAAGGACTTTCTGACCACAGTGGCAGTGTGGTGGTCTGAAGAGAGGCTGCTGTTAATTTGTGTTCCCAGATCTTTTATAACACCTTCTGTGTTCAGTGCACTACCATCGATGTGGTAATTCATGGAACTGGGTTTTTCCCAAAGGGGATGGTGACACATTTTTTGGCATTGAACTTAAGGCCATTGTTCTGACACCATTTGTTGGTCTCGGTGAGGCCTTTCTGTAGGATGTCAGCATCACTTGGGGAGTTAATAATGGCTCCCAACTTGCACTTGTCTGCGAACTTTCTCAGTTGGAGTCCCTTCGTGTTGACCTGGACTTCTGAGAAGTAGATAGCAAACAGGGGCGGACCCAGGACCGATCCTTGTGGGACTCCACTCATGACTGGTTGGCAGTCTGACTTGGAGTCAGCTACTTTCATACTGTGGGTTCTATCTGTGAGCCAGTTTGCAACCCACCTAGTGATATAGTGGTTGATGCGTGGCTTAGTGAGTTTCTATGATTCCTGAGTTGGGAATGGTATCAAAGACCTTGGCCAGATCAAGGTAGGCTGTATGAATCACCTTGCCTTCATCCACAGCTCTGGTGACTGATTCAAAGAAGTCGATCAAGTTGAGCAGGCATGATCTACCCTTCACGAAACCAAACTGTGTGGGATCCAGAGTTTGGGGACTCCCTATATTCTTGTTTATTAGGTCCTTGATGATGCGTTCCATAGCTTTGCATATTAGACTTGTCAGGCTAATGGGGCGATAGTTCCCAGGGTTTGTAGTCGCTCCTCCTTTGTGGAGAGGGATAACTGTAGCAGTGCGCCATTCGGTAGGGACAAAGCCTGAGGTGTGGCTGTGATTGAACAGGGCACACAGGTGAGGTGCCAGTTCACTCTAGTTCATGTAGAACACAGCCAGAGATATTGTCATGTCCCATAGAAGCTGTATTCTTGGCCTTGGACAGTGCTGTTTTAACCTGTGCAGCAGTAATACTGGGTAGCTGGCAGTCTACTGGTATTATGATTGGTCCTTTGGGGGGGGGGGTGAGTAAAGTTGGCACTGAATCTGTTGGCCAGTATTTTGGCAATATCTGTTGGCATTACTATAGAATGCCTTGTGGTTGTCTTTGCGATCTGCTGCAATTCTGTTTTCATAGCTAGCTTTGGAGGATTTGATGAGGGATCTCAACTTTTTGTTGAGGCTGATAAGGGAGTTTTTCCAGTCTTGGGACTTCACCTTATTCCGCATCAGTTTCCTCATTCTGTTGTAGAGTTTGTTTATGGCAGGGGACCACCAGACTGGGTTCCTTTTTTTTTTGGAGGAGAGCATCTTGGTTGTATTGGGTATGGCGAGATCCATGCATTTGTGTATGTGTTCATACAGTGCATTGGTGTATGATTCGGCGGTCATGCAACTATTCTCCCTTTGCATGGGTGCTGTGAAGTTAGCCATCTCTGTCTTTAGGAGCCCAAACTTAGCTTTGGTGAAGTTTTTCATTCTGGTTACCTTTCTTGGGGGGAGGGGGGGTGGATTTCCAAGGTTATTAGTTTGTGGTTGGATCTAACCAGGGAGGAGTTGACACTTGGTGTAGAGCAACAGTCCTCCATGTTGGTAATGACCAGGTCAGGGATGTTGCTACCTCTAGTGGGGGTAAGAACGAGCTGGTCCAGGGCATTAGAATTAATGAATTCCAGGAAACGTTGGGCAAATGTAGTTGTACATGAGTAGTTTTCCTAGTTAATGGAGGGGTAGTTGAAGTCGCCCAGTATGAGAGTGTTAGGTTGGACCCTAATATTCTCCAGGGTACTTAGGAACATGTAGTGCGAGTCTTGGGACATGGTTGGGGACCTATAACAGGCTACGACCTAAATTGTTGTCTTACCCAGTGTTAGCTGCACCTGGAGTATCTCTGATGTGTTATGTTGGGGTACCATTCTGGAGGTATGCGCATCCTTTATGAATATGGAAACACCACCGCCTTTGGAACTTTGGTCCAAATTCTGGGGCTGAAAGGTGTGGAATGAGCTATAGCCTGGTAGTGCAGGGGTGCTTTCTGCTGCCTTGTACCAGGTCTCTGTTACAGCACAAATGTCAATGTTCTCCATTTTAAGGAGTGCTTTGAGCGAGTGCATTTTGAGATTTAGACTTCTAGCGTTGAGCAGCATGACCTTCAGATTGCATTTATTTGTAGCTGTTACTGTGGTAATTTGGTCTTTGGAACACCGCCTAAAAAAGGCACTATAGGGGTAGCAAAAGCCTTGGCAAGTATCCGGAAGCCCAGGGGTGACAGATGCAGGACATCTCTGGCAAAGCATCGAGGTCTGTCAGTCATGTACAGATACATGATACAGATGTCAGGCAGACAGATACTGGATCCCCTTAGAATGGCACCAGAAACTTAGCCAGTTGTTGAAATCGATCATTTTCTGCTTGTACTGTGGTGTCATTCTGGGTGATGGTAGGATGCTGCTCAGAGCTAGGGTCATACCCACGTGAGCTACGTAATCCAAGAGCTCCTCCATGTCTCTCTTCATGTAGTCCGGGTGGTATGTCTCAGGTCATTCACACCCACATGTACAATGAGAGAGTCATATTTGTACCTGTTGTTGAGGGACCTGAGTGCATGCGTTATGTGGTGGATCCTGACACCTGACAGGCAGCTGACGGTTACTTTCTCCTTATTCAGCCTAGTGAGTGGGACATCAGTGTGCCTCAGTATCGAGTCACCTATGACTAGTGTGCTGGGCATGCTTGTTTTTCCTTGGGGGCTTTGGTTGAGTGGCACACTGTTTAGGGGCGTTGTGTCTCGTGACTAGTGTTGTGGTGATAGAGTGCGTTTCTGCCTTGGAGGTCTCTGCTGTTTGGGTAGATTTTTATTGAGAGCCTTTGCGAAGGAGGATGTGTGGTTTGTGTTTTTATGTGAAGGCAGTGCTAGTATGTGTTCTGGAAGGCTATGTGTTCCATGTGGTGTGGTGCGGTGCAAGTGTTGATCTTCTCCTCTTGACCAGCTATTCCAGTCTTGGCTGGAGAGTGCGTGGCTTCCAATTTGGATATATAAGTGCATCTCTCGCAAGTCTGAATGTTGGGAGGTAAGAGGAGAGGGTTGTCGGTGTACATGAGGCAGTTGCTACATTGCCTCAGGATGCCCAAGTTCACCAGGTTAATAGGAGAAAACAAAGGGAACTGACCTTTAGACATGCCTGGAGGGGTGGGCATTAATAATAAGTACTGGAGCTGTTTCCTTGTAGAACGTTTAGTACTGGTAGCACTTTTGTGTGCTACAATAATTACTACAAGAAGTCTTGTATGGTAAAGTGCTAGACTAATAAGCTAGTAAAAGTGCAGAAGAGGAGAGAACTAGCAGATCTAAGGGAAAAATTGAAGAACAGAATTTGGCACCTCTCAAAAGCATACAAACAGTCCTGGATACAGCAAATCTGTATCTGGACTAGACTAGTTACAGGAAAGGTGGGAAACAAGCGCAAACGTGGTGTCTTCTCCTGCCTTATTGTATGGTCAACTTGATGGTAAAAGCTTGGTGAGAACCTGTTGTGGCTGAGCCCACTCCATGTAAGCCAGGCAAGATGGAATATCTTCCTAAAAGTAGGCCATTTTGAAATAATGGTCCCTCTCTGACTCCATGGTGGATGTGACCATAAAATCGCCCCATAAGCCTGACTAGCCTGGTCTGCAAGGCTATGGAGCGCATCATCATGGAACTCATTAACAAAGACATTGGGAGCCTCCAAACACTTGACCCGACCCACTTCGGCTTTAAGGGCAGATCATGCCTACTAAACCTGGTTGACTTCTTCGAGACAGTCACCAAGGCCATAGGCGAGGGAAAGGTGGTTCACACAGCCTACCTTGACCTCGCCAAGGCTTTCGATACCATTCCCCACTCGGGTATTACAGAAAAACTCGCCAGCCTGAACAGAAACCCCTACGTCACAAGATGGGTTGCCAACTGGCTTACAGACAGAACTCACACGGTAAGAATTGCGGGCTCCAGGTCCGACTCTAAACCAGTCACAAGTGGTGCCCCACAAGGCTTGGTCCTGGGACCCCTACTGTTCGGCATATACTTCTCAGAAGTACATGCAAACACAAGAGGACTATGGCTAACCAAGTTCGCCGATGACTGCAAACTGGGAGCCATAATTGTCTCTCCGGCTGACACGGACATCCTCCAAAAGGGCCTTACTGAGACTGACACCTGGTGTCAAAGTCATGGCCTCAAGCTAAATGCCAAAAAATGCATAGTCATCCCGTTTGGGAAAAACAAAACACCCATGAATTACCACATAGGTGGCAGCCCCCTTAATACAGAAGAGGTAATAAGAGATCTGGGGACCCAGGTAGATAGTACTCTCTCCTTTGACAATCATATTGCCAAAGTAGTTAGGAAATCCTTCTATGTGGCCCATCTAATTACTAAAGGGTTCGCATCTAGAAATAAAGTGGTTATAGTGCCCCTCTACTCGTCACTCTTTAGACCCATCATAGAGTACAATGCCCCATTTGGGATGTACCTCAAGACACTTCCAAGAGCTGGAAAGACCACAAAAGTACCTCATCAAGAGGATTAATGGTCTCAAACATATGTCCTATGTAGCTCGACTGAAAAAACTCCGGCTGTACTCAGTGGCATATTGCTTACTCAGAGGTGATCTCTGCCTGAATTAGAGAGACATGTCCAACTCAGAATTGATGGACATGCTCCACCTAAAGAAATCCAAGTCACTGCGAGCCACGCGCTCTAGTGAGCTAAACCTCGCCACAACAATAAATAGAACATGCTGGAGGGATAGATTCCTGTCACAGAGACTCCCCATGCTTTGGAACAAAATTCCAGATTACATCAGGCAGAGCCCCTCACTAACAGTCTTCAAGAGAAACATTGATGAGTAGATGGGCAACAGAAAATACACCCCTGGGATCACTTCATTGGCTCTGCTTGACAGAGAATCGGTTAATTAATCAATCGGGCGGCGAAAGCTAACACACTCTGGTTAGGATTATGAATACCCTCGGGCAGATAGCCTAGTACCTACCTATGAACCTAAAAACTCTTCAGATGAGAGCTCAGCTGTCCATCCTCCAGATAAGGATTTGGGGGGGAAATGGACAGAATTTGGAAGCTTGCCTTTGCGTCTTGTACCTTTGCCATTCAACTAATTAACTAAGGCATATGAACAGAATTCTGCTTGACCTAGCTGAGTAGACCCTAGACACACTGAGATGGCCAGTGACACCAGAAACTCGCAGGTAGTTGGAGGTGCACGTGTCCACTGTGATCAGCATTTGTACCCTGTCCATGTGCTTGTTGTATAATGTAGCTGAGGAACAACTAGAAAGACATGCAGCACTGTGAGGTGCTCTGCCTGGTTCAGTCTCTGTAACTTTTCAGAGAACACTGACAGTGTTTATGAATACTCTTTGATATTTTTTCTCTTTTTGGACTTTAAATGAAGGAAAAACTGGAAAGAAGTGAACAAGAGGGCAAGACTTTGTTTACCATGTTTATAAAGTTCACAGCTCCCCAAAGTTCCTTTTTGAGGAAGCAGAAGGGGCTTAGGAACTTATGCTTCAAAAAGTCCCAGAGGCAGCCCTTTGACCATCAGAACAGAGGAATCCTTTGGAGGCTGATGGGGCCCCTTTAGTGGACGCCACCTTTGAGGCAGACAGAGGCACTCCGCAGAACCAGGTTTTCAGCATCACCTTTCAAGGAAGGCAGCAGTAGAATTCTTAGGATTTTGACAGACTCTTCCACTCTAGAAGCAGTTGAACTCATCTTTTCCCACACCAAACCATGGCCATCAGCCAGGATAAGATGGGTTTGTGAGATAGTATCAAGAAGCAGTTTTGTTACCTTTTCCAGTAGCAAAAGCAGAGGTCTTAAATCTTCTGTTCAGAAAAGGTATCCAGGAGGTCCTACCAGACCGGGCAGGGTCTGGGGTTTACAAAGGATTGTTTTCGGTTTCCTAGAAAAACTGGTAGATTTACTCAGATGAGAGTTCAACTAGTCCATCCTTTCATGTCTTCAGGAAGGCAACTCAGTTTGCTTACTGGTTTTCCAGAATGTTTACCTGCACCTAATTGCCATAGTTTTCAGGCAATTTCTATGCTTCCAGGTTGGAGCTAGTTAATACCAGCTATTCGGTCTCGCTGCAGCCCCCATGCCATTCACAAAGTGCATGGCAGTGCTTGCATCTTGCATGAGGATCTGAGGAATTTAGTTATTCTTTGCCTAGATGACTGGCTTCTTACCTCTCCTACCAGTGAGTCACTGTTCAAATCTCCTGCTCTTCATTACCTTAGGAATCTCCATAAGTGAAGAAAATTCACAACTGGAGTCCACACAGGATTTGGTGTTTATTGAATGTTATCATTCACTTGTTAGCCAAACTTCCAGAGGATGCATTCAACTAATTCAATCTTCCATTTATCGGCTATTAAGTCTGCCTTCTTTGACTGCTTTTCTGGCCCTCAAGATGCTAGGTATGATGGCAGCGGCAATATACTCAGTGCCACATACTAGACACTTAAGAATGCTACAATGGACACTCGGGTACAGTGGTCCCTTTGCCCTTTTACTTCCTAAGTCCATGGTTACTATATCCGCCTCTGCCTTGGTGTTGTGAGTTGGGGGAATCATGCAGGGCAGACCTTTCAAGGAGCAAAGTTTTCCCATGAGGCCTGTTTTTTGTATGTGTCAGTATACTTAAGATAAGGGTGGTCCTCCTATCAATGTAGGTATTTCAGGATCTTCTTCCTCAGGGTGTAATCCATTCATACAGACAGACATTGCAGGACTGTGGTATATCAACAGTCAAGGTGGCACCAGGTCTTGCCTTCTGTGCCATGCAACAGTGTTGAAATAGGTGATCGCTTCACAGTGCTCTCTGACTGCCATGCAAATGCCTAGTTAGGTCATCTGCCTAGCTGACAGGCTCACCAGGTCTATCCTAAGTGTTTTCTTTACCCACTGGTAGCATGAGATTTGTTCCTTTACTGCGGGAACCCTCAATATGGCATGTTTGCACCCCAGACCAAGACCAAATACAGAAATTTCTTTTCCCTTGCTCCACTATGGCAGCAGGCCCCGAGGGGTGCTCTTATTCACTAGTAACCATCAGGTCTGCTTTACATCTTTTTCCAGTTCATCAGATGATGAAGTACATCCAGAAGACAAAACTGTGCAGAGCAACAGTCATCCTTGTGGCCCCAATCTGGCCCTGGCAACTATGGTTTCCTTTGCTGTGTCCTCACTTCAAGCAGTATCCAATTTTTCTAGATTCCTTTCTGGATAGTCTTGCCCATCCATCCAGCAGGCCTCACTTGAACATACTAGCTGCATGGTTTCCTCAAATAACATTAATGGCCTGAGACCCATCAGATGCCCCCAAGAGTGGTCCAGATTATGTCAGTATTCCAAAAACTGTCTACCCATACACTGTATAAAGGCACACTTAGAAAATTTTAGATCCTTTCACAGCACTGATACTTTCACTTATATTGTCCCTATCATCTCTGTTTGATGCAGGGTGTAACTTTTCGAGCATAAGGTGCATTTAGCACCCCTCCATTTTTCATGAGGGAGTCTGCTATTATTCTCTAGCCTCCCAAGGAGTATGCAGAGCCTTCCTAAAGCGTACCTTTTTACTCGGGCATCATGCAAAACATTTGACGCCACCTTGGGATCTCTGCTTTGTGTGGATAAATTAATTCAACTTCCTTTACAGCAAGCCCATTCTGTTGATTTCAAGTTTTTACATTGAAATACTCTTCTTCCGCTTGCTATTACTTTATCCAGAAGATTTTGAGTCGCAAGGTCTGTCCGTTCTGCAAACCCCTTTAATTAGTCTTCTGTAGAGATGGTTTCTTTTTGCACAAATTCCTCATTCTATGTAAGGTGGCCTCAGAATCTGCATCTCCTTTTACCAATATTTTCCTTTTTTTTCAATAGGAGATATCTTCTTCATTGTCCTGATGTTTATAGACAACTGAAATTTTACTTGCATTTCATAAAACATTTCAGACTGCACGACCATCTGTTGGCTTTTCTACTGCTAAACTTGGAAAAAAGGTAGCTGAAGTTACCGTATTTGGATAGCTTTTTGAGTGCATCTCCCTCCTTAATTCCTCATCTAATAAAACTCTCATATGTAGACCAAAAAAAGGCACAATTACAACAGGGCAGTAGGTTCATAGGTAGGTACTAGGCTATTGGCCCTAGGGCCTATATAAGCCTAGCCAAACGATACCCTGGCTTTTGCCACCCAAGAAAATTATTTTCCTGTGCCCCTGTCAAGCAGAGCCACAGAAGTTATCCCCGGGGCGAATTTCCTATCTCCCATCCAATCATCAAGATTTTTCTTGAAGAGTGCTAATGTGGAGCCATTTCTTCCTTCTTTAAAAAGTCTTCGGTTGATTCATAGGTTCATAGGTTTATACTAGGCTATCTGCCCTAAGGCATGATGATTTGCACAGCTGCTTCCTGGGGATCTGTGCATACTTTCACCAGACATTATAAGTTGGATGTAGTGTCTGTGTTCAGGTCTTCCTTCAGGGCTACCATACTCTCTGGTATTCTGTTATGATGCCACCCAAAATGTTACCTTGGGGACTCTCTACTATCATGTGAGGTGGATAGCCTAAGGCAGAATAATTGTATACTTAACTGTGATGTGGGAGTTGGCTGATGAGGCATCCCATTTGCTGGAGGAGTTGCCTGATGGAGACTTCAAGACCAAGTTGCATTCAGGTGACTGTTTTGTAAACCTCATAGTGAGAGTTGTGCACAACTCAGCATATGGTGTAGCTAAGACTACAGCAACTGTCATAGCTTTTCTCCATCAGTCTTGGCTGTGCCTCAGATTTTGCTAATGCTTCCTTTGCTGGATCTACACTCTTGGAATCTACAGTTTAGGAGAAACAGGACAGTATGAGAAAGAAGGCACAATCATCACAGCTGCTGGCATTAAGTTGCAGATTCCTCAACACCCTTCAGGAATGCAGAAGAATCCATGTCAGTTGTGGTACTTTAATGGACAACACATTTCCAAGTAGTTAAAGATGTGGTAGGCAGCAAGGCCATGCAGCTTCCATATGGATGTAGGCCAGAACAACCAGCAAGTATCATGGATTCCACTGCTGTCCTTCAGAGGGATAGTAGTCTAATCCCTGGGGCCATGCTTAGCTGTTCCACTTTGGGTGGAATTTGGGGGGGGGGGGGTCATCTGTCCCTCCACTTGCACACATGGCTGTCCATAAAGTATGACAAATGGATTCAGACAGCAGTATTCAGATGCTGAATGATTCTCTTCCCAACCCCCTTCCTTTCTCTACTATCTCACAAATGCCTGCATTCAAAAGCTACAGGACTCCCTTGCTCCACTGTCCTCCATTGCCAGATACACCATCCCATCAAAAGAATGTAGCAAGAAAAGAGATGTTAAACTCCATCAACAGAAGAACTACGAAGAGGCCCCAGCAGAAAGCAAAGGATCTCCGGTCAATACTCTGGCCTAAATGACTTCTTTCTGAAGCCGTTTTTGTATTGCCATACAGTCTATACTTGTCTGTAGGAAGGAAAATAAGATGCACTGTTTAGACGTTCAAGATACTTATCAGCATCACCAACAGTCTAGAACGTTCCTACAATTCCAAATAGGAGACTGTTTTTATCAATTCGGTTTCATTCAGCCTCTGTCTTCAGGGTATTTGCTAAATGTGCATCCTGTGAGCACAGCCCATTTTAAGTCTTAACTTCTTTAGTGGTAATAACTAGTGATTTCTCTGCTCTAAGGTGGTACAGAGGGAGGGCAGAAGATCCATGGCGCATGCTCATGATGAGACCTGTGTGTTCATGAAAACAGTGAAGATGTGCCTGGCTCTGTTGTGCAGTGGAATGGAGCACTTAATGTGACACAGATGACTTTAGTTTGATTTTCTGCTCTGTCACTGAAGGAGATGGGAAAGGAGGGAAAGTGGTGAAGTAATGTGACCCACTTGCCTCTCCTCAGGAGTGGGAGAGGGCAGTTGGGGAGCAGTTAGGGAAGTGCATTTTTTTCCAGTAGAGACTAGAAAGCTACTTCTCATGCTTGAGAGGCAGGAGCAGGGCTTGTATATTTGTGTGTGTGTCTGTGTTGGGGGGGGGGGGGGTTGCTTGCTGACATTATATGTTCCACAAGTGAGGGACAAGTAGAGTGGACAGCCCATTGCATATGCCCCTTCTGCTTCATGAGCCAGGCATCTTATGTGGACTGGGTAGATTCAAGCAGAAAACCCAAGAAGGAACCCCCCTAATGACCATCTAAATGTCTGTTCCTCGCTCTGATGATAAGGAACAAACTGGCCATTTGGCCAACTGGGGTAGGGAACAAATGGGCAGTTGGCCAAAAGGAGACTGATAGTTGTCTAGCACCAGGGGTAAAGAATATGTAAAAAAAAATTTTTTTTTAATGTTTCAGGTGTTGTAGGAGACCTAATTTGATGTGCGCTTGCCAGCCACACTGACCACATGGCTGTAGTTTGGTACAGTAAGGAAAAAAAAGGAGGAGGGACAAGAGCAAACTCATTCCTTACCCTACTGTAGAAAAGCAACAGTGATATGGGAATGGGCTACTACAGCAGGTCACTGTTATATTCCTGACTGAGTTGCTGTTCATTAGTGGTCTCCAAGTAGTTCCTCAGTTTTCTGTAGCACAGAAGGTCTTCCATCACCAGCTAATGCCAACACCCAACAAATTGTGTTCCGTCATTCCTTCACCAGGGGAAAACCTGAGGTTTGCTGTCATCCCAAAGTGTCCTTCACCTTTCCTCTTGTTCTGAAGTTCATTTAAGAAACCAAACAGAACAAGTCTAGAGCCATTCTCATAGCCCCATTCTTTTGGTGAAGGTCCTGCTTCTGAGGCCTTTCATAACACTATTGACTAGGCTGTCCATAAGTCCTCAACCAGATTCACTCCCTTGATCTTAACTGCACAGTGTCTGCTGTTGTAGTAATGACCAGGGACTCTTCTTACCCATCTATGGTAGTAGAAGTTCTCACTTTCACCCAGAGGTTTAAGACTAAAAAAATGTGCAAAAATAAATCATTGCATTTTTTGAGTTGTTTACAACAGCTGGACCTCAAAATCTGCACCTTTCCCAGATTTTTAATACTGGTGAAACTAGAAAGGTCTATGTTGTTGCCATATACCTTTCATCAATGCTTCAACACTTTCTTTGGTTTCCTTAATGTTTTTGAGAAGTACTTTCCAAATCTAAGCTACTGTCAAAGATCCCATGCCTCAAATGGATTTGATGTTCATCGTGCATACAGCTGCAGTCATAACAGATGGGTTCTCCTGCCGTCAGGCGGGTCCTCGGTCGTCCGAATTCCAAAGTCTAGGTCCGGCGTCAGTTGTCGTTACTTCTTCCCTGACGTCAGTGCGACAGGGGTATAAAATAACCAGCCGACGCCATTTTCTTCAGTCTTTCTTGCCACGCGGTGGCCGAAGCAGAAGCAGTTCGCAAGTGCCGGTCGGCCAGCTCCTGAAATTACGAAAATTTTGCTACCGAAGTCTTCTTGAAAGCTAAGTACCCCGTTGGGGAAACTTTTCTTGCCTCAGACCGATGTCAGACAAAGTTAATAATTGTATTTCATGTGGGAAGCAAATACCGCATAAGGATTTTCATTCCCTCTGTATTCCTTGCTTAGGCCCAGACCACAACGTCTCGGTCTGTCATTTTTGTGCTACATTCAACAAACGCACCATTAAGCGTCAGGCAGAGTTCGCCCAGCATTATTTTGGCAAAAAATTTAGCTATAATATGTTGTCGGATACTCCGACTCCAGTTTTGTCTAAAAAACGCAAAGATAAGGACCGACACACAAGGTCCACGGCCTCTACCGACACCATGCCAAAGCCGACTACAGGTGGTCCAGTTCTCAGCGAGGTGCCTACGCAGCCCCTGACTACCGACGACACTTCATTGGCAGTGTCTTCTGTGCCCGAGGTCGCAGGCTCCTTGGCCCACACCCCGACTACAGCTACCGAAGCCACTCTTGGTGGTGAATCTCAAAATGTAGACAGGTCTGCCTCCTCTCAAGGTGACTTCAGACCTTCCTCTTCTTTTTCCATCAAGGCTTTCTCTAAGTCTAAAGCAGCCATGCATTCTAAGAGACAAGCTACACAGGGCCCTTCTCCAGGCCCCATGCCTAAAAAACAGATGCTTAAAATGGCTGAGGATTTAATTACTCTTATCAGGGGTTCTCAATGCCTCCGGACAAAAGGCCCAGAGTGGAGGAAGAATCCCCCTCCTCTGACCAGGCCTCCATTATATCAGAGCACTCTGATGAACAGGAACATTCTTACTCCCCTTTTGAAGATTCTGATGCAGAGGAGTCTATTCCCTCTGTCCCCCCCCCCCCCAGAGGATTACTCATTTGGGGAAACCTTGCATACCTTAAGGGAACACTTCCACTGGGAAGGCCAAGAGTACTCAGATTCCAAGAAAAGGCTTAGGGATTTTCTTTTGCTACCTCAGCACAGGCCTCTGGCTATACCTCCAGTCTTAGACATACTAGATGATGTGTACTCGGAGGCCTGCCTTAACCCGGAATGTTAAGTTGTCTATCTCGCCTTCATTCTTGCTGGATGTGTTCGGAGCCGACCTCGGCTCTGACTCGGCCACTCTAAAAGCTCGAGAGTTGGTTCCACCGGCTCGAGGCTCCCCTTATATCCCACAATGCTAGGCGAGAGTTACCTCAGATCTCGTTTGCCGCTACAGCTATCGAGGTGTTGGTTTTCTACCGGTTCTTGGTAAGTGACTTTTCTTGTGAAGTTAGTCTATTAAAACCCCTTTAATTTTAATATTTTTACTTATTTCCCTTAGTTTAGAGGAATTCTTATCCCCTTTCTTAAAAATTCCTGTTTTTTTCCCTCAAGAACTTTAAGTTCTTCCCTTGGGCCTACAGGCCTTTTTTCTTTCCCTAGTGGAGTGTGTGTGTTATTTTTCTTATTTATAAAACCTAGTTAGTGGTTTATTATAATTTAAACTAGACAGGGTGTAATTAGTGTGTTTGTGACTGTGTGTGATTACACCTTTTGAGATGTCTAAAGAAGCAAAGGTCTCCGGATTCAAGAAGTGTGATGCGTGCTGTCAGAAAATGTCTCTGACAGACGCTCACACTTCTTGTGTCTACTGTTTGGGACCTTTGCACCTGCAGGACTCCTGTGCTGTGTGCCATGGCTTCAGCCCCAGGGTCCTGCAGGAAAGAAAAAATAAGTTAATTTTAAGGGCTTACTCAAGCCAGAGGATTCCCTTTCTGTATCTACAGGAAGCCCTCTAAGGCATCTAGGTCTTGGCTCCGACAACTGAGCCGAGACCTAAGGTTTCTAAACCCTGTCTACATCGGCTCCGGCTGGAGCCGATGAGTCTCAGTCCACAGTTTCTGTGGTTCCTCGGCTCCGGCTGGAGCCGAGGTATTAGAAATTCCGTGTCGGCTCCGACCAGACCTTCGGAGCCGACAACTAGGAAGAGGTCCAGGTCACCATCCCTTGGCTCCGTTCATTCGGCTCCAGGATCTCCCCTGCTGTCTGAACGGAGCCAAAGATCTCACTCCTCTAGGTCATCGAGGCTGTCGGATCATGACCTTCAGAGGGTAGTGAGTCGACTTCTTAAGTCCGAGGCACTGGCCCAGATGCTTCAGAGCCCGACTCATCAGTCGATGCCTGCCCCAGTCCATCAATATATTCCTCCTTCGACTCTCTTGAGCTCGGAGCCGGGTCACGTCGGAACCGAGACTGTGATAGCGTCGGAGCCGATACAATTGTCTTCGGCTCCGTCGGCTCCGATTTCTTCCTTGGAAGAATCTCGGCGCCGAACTTCCCTCGTCGGCTCGAGGGGTGAGTGGCATCGGACCCTTGTCCGACCCCCTCTCCCTCTCGTGCTTGCGCTGGTGAGTTCGGCTCCGACATCGGCCTCGGAGCCATCACTGTCGGTGCCGAGGAGGTTCTTAGCTTCTCGGGCGGGGACCTCTGGCTTTGCCTGACAGGGGTGCATTCGAGGTCATGCGGACTGTGTTAGAGCCTGGCTCTACTCCACAGTCGGCTCCGTCCGCCCCTCCTCTACAGTGCCTCAGGTCAAGTCGACTCACTCCCTCATCCCGGACCGCAGAGAGCCAGCTCCTCAGGAACCCCTGTGGGATTTCATCCTCTTCGAGGCCTCTCCTGATTTGGCAGAAGAGCCCCCTCGGAAGAGGAAGTGTAAGAGGAAACACATTGACTCACCTGAGTCCATCACGTCTGACACAGATTTAGATGATTCTGAGGGTTCCCCCCGTTCCCCTTCTGAAGATGTCTCATTTGCAGACATTCTAGAGATCCTGAAGCAGAGGGGAAATTGGCCAGCCCTCAACCCTTCGGAGGATGAATCTGTGTATCTTGAGGCGTTTGGCTCTCGCCCTTCCACCTCCTGGGTGTCCTCCCCCTTTGACCCCCTCATGGAGGTGGTTGCTAAGAAGGCATGGACGGCTCCTGATTCAGTGGACCCCACTCCCAGGAGACCCTCCAAGTTCATAACGGCACCAGCAGACAAACAGTTCTTGACAAAAGGAGTCTCTGTGGATGCTATGGTGGTAGCTGCTGCCACTAAGAAGGAGCTAGCTGATCCTTCAGTACCTGTCCATCCACCTAACAAGGAATCTAGGTCCATGGACAGGTACGGGAAGCGGATGTTCTCGTCAGCGACATTTACCATGCGTTTGCTGAACTACCTATGCCATTTTACTCGTCTTCAAAGGGACTTGATGAAGGAAGCGAGTGAAATGTTAAAGGACCCTACAGCTGCGGGTTTTCAAGATAAGATGAACACGCAGCTGGCTACCCTTAACTCCATAACCAACTCCTCCATGCGCCTTCTTTCTTACGCGGCTGATGGAGCGAGTAGAGCCGCAGGGACAGGTGTGGCCTTACGTAGGCATGCCTGGATGCGGCTATGCAATTTTGCGGACCCCTTCAAGACGTCTTTCACTAACTCCCCGTTTGATGGATCATCTCTCTTTGGTCCTCAAGTGAAAGAAACCTTGACTAGGTGCGAAACTGATGGCAAGACCCTTTCTGCCGTCGGAGTCCATTTTTCTACTCCTTCTAGGCCTTACCCCAAAGGCCAGAAAGGTGGAAAGATGTGGATGTCCTTCATGGATGCATCTGCAGTCATAACAAGTGGGTTGTCCTGTCGTCAGGCAGCCCTTCAGTCGGCCGGATTCCAAAGTCCGGGTCCGGCTTCGGCTGATGTCGCACTCCACCCGACGTCATCTCTGTTGGTCTTCGGGTATATAGGCATCAGCCGACGCCATTTTCCTCAGTCTTTCTTGCCGCGTGGCGCCCGAAGCAGAAGCTGTTCGCAAGTGCCGGTCGGTCGGATCCAGAGATTACTTCTACCGAATACTACTTCGAAGACTTCTAAAGCTAAGTACCCGTTGGGGACTCTTTCTTGCCTCAGCCGATGTCAGAAAAAGTTAACAATTGTTTAAACTGTGGGAAACAAATACCTCATAAAGATTTCCACTCTTACTGTCTGCCTTGTTTAGGCCCAGCCCACGGCGTAGCAGCCTGTTCGCCTGTGCTTCCTTCAACCGACGAACGCTTAGGCGCGGTCGGAGTTCGCAGAACAGTTTTTCGGTTCTGATTTTGCGTACATTATGCCGCCGGATCCTCCGACTACCCAATCTGGCAAAAACGAAGATAAAGACCGACACTCATGATCCGCGGTTTCGGCGAAACCTTGGTCAAGCAAACATGAGTGTCTCGGTTTCGGCCAAAACCGAGAAAACTGAACAAAGTACAGCTGAACCTATTCCTACAACTGAGGCTCCTGCTACAACTCTTGAAACGACTTCAGAAATTTTACCCACTACGGTGGTTGACTTATCAGACACCATCCCTTGGATGTTTCTACCCCAGCACGTGGTGCTGCTAGGCCTCCAGCAGCCATGTCCATTAAGGCCTTCGCCAGGGCTAAAGCTGCCAAGACTACTAAAACAGTGCCTGTTAAACCACCCCCATCCAGGCCCTCTTCTAGTTCTCAAATGCTTACCTTGGCAGAAGATTTAATTTCTTTAATTAGAGGATCTCAATCTCACCCAGACAGGGCCTCTCAGCCCCCAGAGAAGAGACCTAGGGCAGAGCCCCGAGCCAGTGTCCTCTGATGATTCTGCTGATGAATCAGACATAACTGACCAGCCAGAGGCTCCTTCTCCAATTTTGAAGATTCTGATGCTGAAGAATCCATCCCAGCTGCTTCCCCACCAGAAGAATTTTCCTTTGGGGAAACTTTGCATGCCATGCGAGAACAGTTCCAATGGCAGCAACAGGATTTTTCAGACTCCAGAAAAGACTTAGGACCTTTCTGCACCTCCCTCAGCACAGGCCCTTGGCTATACCCCTGTTCTCTCTGTGGTGGATGATGCTTTCAATGATGCTTGCTCCGCTCCAGATTCTTTAGCCCCAGCCCCTACCAAACCAGACAGATTTTACAGGGTGCCAGATACTCATCACCACCTTTACAAGGCTCCACTTGCAGACCCAGAAACCATATCCCAGGGCCCCAAGGCAGTAGCGACCATAGCTAAAACCCTATTCCTTCTGAAAGGGAAGCAAGGTCATTAGACAGATGGGGTAAAAGGTCTACACTTCAGCTACTCTCTCAGCTAGAGCTTTAAACTGTCAGTTTCACATGATACAATACCAAGAGTTTATGCTGGATCAGTTAACTAAAAACTAACCACTGATGAATCTCTTGATAAGAAATATGTATTAGATATGGTAAATAACATACAACAGGTTAGCAACCATTCCTTAAAATGTGGCTATGATGCACTGGAGGCTTCATTTAGATCAGCCATGACAGGCACAGTGATAAGAAGGCATGCATGGCTAAAGGAACAAGCTTTACCGGATCATGTTAAAGCTAAGTTGCTAGATGCTCCTATGGACAAGACAAGTTTGTTTGGTACATCTGCCCAGCAGGTTATGAAGAAAATGGAAGAAAAGGCAAAATCTGTTCAAACTGTTAAAGATTTCTTGCAGGTTCAACCCCCAAGGTTTAGCAGGAACTGGCCTGCCAAAATTGGTCCTTTCCTGACTCCACAAAATTTCAAAGGGGCAGGAATAGACGCTCCAGAGGCAGAAACCAATCCAGAGGAGGTGCCTACAGAGGAAGACAGTGGCAAGGTAACAACAGAGGCACAGACACGGCCACTGCCACTACATCAACACAACCACAGTGACTTAACCCTAAACCCGCCTACCAGGGAACAAATAGCAGCTCCTCTAGGCGGAAAGTTAACCTTATTTTCAAAGAACTGGCACTACATAACAAAGGACAAGTGGATTTTACAAACCATAGATCAAGGTTACGGTTTCACTTCCACACTATTCCAGTCAAAAGAGGAATGCCAAATCTACCTCCAAATCAAAAAACAGAGGCTCTACGCCAGATAATGGAGTTAGCAAACATGAGAGCTGTGGAAAGAGTGCCAGCAGCAGAGCAAGGAAAGGGGTTCTACTCCAGACTATTCCTAGTTCCAAGAAAGGAAAAAGTTGGAGACCAATTCTCGACCTGTCCACCTTAAATACATACATCATTGTCCCAAAATTCAAAATGCTGACCCTACAGCAACTTCTTCCCATGCTGGGCAAGGAGTCTTGGCTGGTAACTCTAGATCTCAAGGAGGCATACCTGCACGTCCCCATTCGACCAATCTGCAGAAGATACCTCAGATTTCTTGCAGGATCAGAGCACTATCAATTCTCAGCATTGCCTTTTGGCTTATCTACTGCCCAGAGTATTCACAAAATGCCTGGCATCAGTAATCGCCCATTGCAGACTTCAGGAATTCAAATTTACCCATACCTGGACGACTGCCTGCTACAAGGGACAACAAAAGCAAGCTGACAACAGATTTACAAAGGGTCATTTACTTGCTACAAGCACTGGGATACACAGTCAATTTACAAAAGTCAAGGCTAATACCATCCCAAACAAGGACTTTCTTGGCTGAATTGGACACAGTAAAACAAATGGCATTCCTGACTACAGAAAAACAAAAGAACTCCTCTATACTTCTTGGCACTAACAAAACTGAACAAGTTAACAGCAAGAAAAGTACTGCAGGCCTTGGGCTTCATGGCATCATGCATAATCTTGGTTCCATTTGCCAGACTACATATGAGAAAACTACAGTGGTACCTAAAGAATTTATGGTCCCAACACAGACACAGTCTAGAAACAGAAATCCCACTAATTCCATGCTTAAAACAGGAGTTCCTATGGTGGGCTCAGGCATGCCAGTCAAACCCAGGCCTACCCTTTCGCAGATGTCAAGCAAGCCAGACCATCACAACAGACGCTTCAGACCTAGGATGGGGGCACACATGCTGGACAAATGCGTGCAAGGATTGTGGACACAGGATCAACTTCAACTGCACATCAACCTAAAAGAAATGCTGGCAGTAAAACTGGCAATCCAAAAGTTCAAACCATTTCTCAAAGAGGGCCAGTTGATGATAAGGACAGGCAACACCACAGTCATGTGGTACATCAACAAACAGGGAGGCACTCATTCATACCCCTATGCAGAATGACCTTGGAGCTGTGGACCCTGGCACTCAGCTACAACATCCAGTTACAGGCAATATTTGTACCAGGAAAGACAATACCCTAGCAGACATATTAAGCAGAACCACTTGGATGCCCACGAATGGAAGCTTCATCCGACATCTTCAAGACCATCTCAAAGAAATGCGGAATGCCACAGATAGACCTATTCGCATCACCTCTCAATCACCAGCTCAAAAAAATTCTGCACAAGGACATTCCACCCATTTGCATGGAAAGTGGATTCGCTCTCTTTCAACTGGAAAGGCCTAACAGCATATGCATTCCCGCCTCTTCCTTTGATACACAAGGTACTACTGAAAATCAAGGAAGAACGTCCAAGGATAATCCTGATAGCTCCAAACTGGCCAAGACAACACTGGTACCCACTACTGAGGAGCATGTCTCGAACAATATGTGGACAATTCCCTGATGCCTTTGATGTTAACGCAGAACAACTACAGCATCATACATCCAAACCTAAAACCTTACAACTGACTGCATGGAACATCACATAACAGCAGCTATTCCAGAACTTTCCCAAAGAGTTAAAGACATTATTCTGGAAGCACGCAGACCTTCAACAAGAAGGAACTATGCTGGAAAATGGAAAAGGTTTGTCATCTGGAGTACGGAAAGAGGAAAAGATGTGTCAAACATAGATATGCCTAACATTCTGGAGTATCTGGCCGAACTTCTTCATTCAGGCCTGTCCTACTCCTCCATCAAGATACATGCATCAGCTATTTCAGCAGAATACAGCTTTGATACACCTGTTTTTTCGCACCCTTTGCTCAGACAATTCCTCAGAGGAATCAAGAATGTAAAACCTCCAAGGAAACCACCATTACCAGCTTGGGATTTAAACTTTGTGCTAGAAAAGTTGACACTAGCACCCTTTGAACCAGCAGCAACAGCAGACCTACAACACCTATCATGGAAAACTGCTTTCCTACTGGCAATTACTTCAGCAAGGAGGGTTTCAGAACTACAGGCCTTAATGGCAGTGCAACCCTTCCTAATCTTCCACCAAGATAGAGTGTCCATGAGGACTAATCCTACATTTATGCCTAAGGTGGTATCCAGAGTGTCTTTAAACCAGGCAATCCACCTACCTACCTTCTTTCCCAACCCACAAAACAGAGGGAAAGAATACTGCATACCTTGGATGTACATAGACAGCTACGCTACTACTTGGACAGAACAAAAATAGCAGAAAGACTGACCAACTTTTTGTAGCCTATGCAACAGGAAGGGAAGGAAAAGCTATTTCCAAACAGACAATCTCCAAATGGATAGGAAATTGCATACGATTCTGTTACTCCTTCCATGGAAAACCAATTCCACAGAACATAAGACCTCATTCTACAAGAGCAACAGCCACTACCACAGCCTTCTTACGAGGAGTGGCAACCAAAGACATTATTGAGGCGGCTACTTGGACCTCCGTGCATACATTTGCCAAGCATTATAATTTGCCTCTATATTCCAGATCCCGAGCAGGGTTTGCCACTGCTGTACTGCAAGGGATCCTAAACACACCATAATCTACCTTTATCCTCCTCCCCTAGTTGGCTATGGTATTCTACCCACTTGTTATGACTGCAGATGCATCCATGAAGGACATAGTACAGTTTTGTACCTACCATAAATGTAGATGTCCGAACTGGATAGCATCTGCAGTCAGGATTACCCTCCTCCTTCCCTCTGTGGTACTCCTAGGGTGTTTACCCTTCTAATAGCTAGCTGTTGGGGGGGGGAGTCTTTTATGGTGTATTTGTTTTTGTATATGTACATACATGCTTATTGTTGTGTTTACCTCTATCTATTTGGAAACATTGGCATCTATCCAAATTTTAGCCTGCAAGAGGGCTACTGGCATCTGGGGCAAGAAACACTGAGGAAAATGGCGTCGGCTGATGCCTTTATACCCGAAGACCAACAGAGATGACGTCGGGTGGAGTGCGACATCAGCCGAAGCCGGACCCGGACTTTGGAATCCGGCCGACTGAAGGGCTGCCTGACGACAGGACAAACCCACTTGTTATGACTGCAGATGCTATCCAGTTCGGACATCTACATTTATGGTAGGTACAAAACTGTACTTTCCGTAAACAATCTCAAGGGACTTCGCCTGACGCACAGAGTCGTTTCCCCGCCAGAGGCAGAGGCGGGAATAACAATGGTAGGCGATAAGCCCTAGGGGCAGGGGGGGTCCGCAGAACCAGGGCAATCGGGAAGCCTTCTCTGACAAGCCCTTTCAGCATCCCTGAGGTGTTGCCCGACTGCCCATCTTCGGAGGCAGTCGGGGGAAGATTGTCACTGTACCCAGAAGCCTGGCTATCCCTGACTCAAGACAAATGGGTACAGTCCATCATTTCCGAAGGCTATTCTATCCCCTTTCTTCGCATTCCAAACCAATCAAAAAAATCCCTTCCAGATGTTCCACCGCTCAAAGGGATCTAGCGGTTTTGGAGATTTCAAAACTGCTTGCAAAAGAGCAATTCAGCCAGTTCCAGCAGACCAGCAAGGATCCGGAATCTACTCAAGGTTCTTTTAGTTCCAAAGAAAACAGGGACTGGAGACCAATTTTGGATCTCAGTATCTTGAACAGATCAGTCAAGAAAACAAGATTTGGATGGTCACGCTGCAATCCATCCTTCCCCTTTTGGGCAAAGGAAACTGGATGTGCTCTATAGACCTTCAGGATGCGTGCTATCACATAAAATGAACAGACGCTCCAGAAGATTCCTCCGCTTCAGGCTGGGAACCAGTCATTTTCAGTTCAGGGCCCTGCCCTTTGGTCTCACCACTGCCCCGGTGTTTACCAAATGCATGGCAGTGGTAGCTTCTCACCTGAGACGACAAGGATTCCAGGTGTTTCCATATTTGGACGACTGGCTCCTCACAGCTCCCACCAAGCATCTCCTTCTGATGGCCAGGGATTACACTTTTCGCATTTGTCAAAAGTTAGGCATTTCAATAAATTGCGAAAGTCTGTTTTGTCGCCTTGTCGCTATTACTTTCATAGGCAAATCTAGACACAGTAGACATGTCTGCGAGACTAACACATCAGAGAATAACAGACATTCACAAACTGGTCTCACTCCTTTTCAACAACAACAGAATCAAAGCCAGGTTAGTTCTGAAAGTGTTGGGAATTATGGCGGCCATACCTCTGCTTCCATTAGCCAGATTCCACATGCGGATCCTTCAATGGATGCTCTTTTCTCAATGGTCATACCAGCAACTTCCAATGTCTCACACCATTATGATCACGCAGGTGTGCAAAAATCATCTGTGGTGGATGTCTTCCCTCAGCTCTTGTTGGGAAGACCCTTTGTTCCACCCTCCGGTTGCTACTCTGACAACGGATGCCTCCTGATCGGTGGGGGGCATTATCAGGGCAGGACGGTCCAGGGCACATGGCAACCAAACGAATGCCACTTGCACATAAATGTTCTGGAGATGAGAGCAGTGCTTTTAGCGTTGCAAGCCCTTCAAGACTCTCTTCCCTTGGGAACGATTGCAATCCAGACAGACAATATGTCTGTAGTGTGGTACATCAACAAACAAGGCGGAACCAGGTCATACCCTGTGTCGAGAAGCACTCAGATTGTGGCAATGGGCGATTTCTTCTCAGCGTTTTCTGATAGCAGCACATCCCGGAAGTCCAATCAAATTGCGGACAAGTTGAGCAGAGCTATCCTCATGCCTCACGAGTGGTCTCTGAAAGACTCTGTTGTGAGAGAAATTTTCCTCAAGTGGGGTCAGCCTTGCTGCGATCTTTTGCTACTCCCCAAAACAGCAAGTGCAGAGAATATTTCACTCTATTCCTTTACCAGGCCAACCCAGCAGAGACGCTCTAGTCCAAGTTTGGCCCGGGACTTCTGTGCATTTCCTCCCTTCCCACTAATCTCTCAAGTGATACAGAAAGCTATCGCTCAGAAGGCCTCATTGATCCTCATTGCTCCTTACTGGCCTCGACAGGTGTGGTTCCCCTTTCTACATCGATTTCTATTGAAGCGACTGTGGAATCTGGACCTAGTTCCAGATCTTTTGATCCATCAGTCGGGTCAGTTTCATCGCTCCCTCCCCTCTCTGAACCTCACTGCTTGGTTCCTCCAGTTCCAACCTTAGCCAGGCTTCCTCAATTATCTCACTCCGTTCGAGATATTTTGATAGCTTCCCATAAATCTTCCACTCGGAAGATTTATTTGAGTAAGTGGAAACGCTTCACATATTGGGCTCAAGGAAAGGACATAGATCCTTTCACTGCTTCCATCCAATTAGTCCTTGAATTTCTAGCTGAACTCTTCCATGCAGGTTCATCTCCCTCTACTCTTAAAGTTCAATTAGCAGCTATTTCTAACTTTCATGTGGGTATTTCTGAATCTGCCTTAATGTCCCACAAGCTTTGCAAAGCCTTTTGAAAGGAGTTTTTCTTCTCAGACCTCCTATAAGAAATCCTCCTTCTCCTTGGGACCTAAATTTAGTTCTTGCTTCTTTGATTCTTCCCCCTTTCGAACCTGCAGTCTCCTGTTCTTTAAAATTGCTATCATGGAAGACTCTTTTCTGGTAGCTATTACTTCAGCTAGAAGAGTTTCAGAGCTTCAAGCACTCAGCTGTCGACCTCCTTATCTATTGTTTCATAAGGACAGAGTATCCTTACGAACTAACCCGTCCTTTTGCCTAAGGTGGTCTCGACGTCAAATCTAAATCAAAGCATTGACCTCCCTGTCTTTTTCCAGAATATTCCAATAGGTCTGAACAAAAATTACACTGCCTGGATGTTCATCGTCAATTGAGGTACTACTTGGATAGAACAAAACAATTCAGAAAATCTGATCAGCTGTTTGTCTCCTATGCGGAAAGCAGAAAGGGACTTTCAGTTTCAAAGGTATCATTATCCAGATGGCTAACATCTTTGATTTCCCTTGTATATGAAATTAGACACCAAAACTGCCTAATAAACCTAAGGCCCATTCCACCAGAGCTTTGGCTACTTCTTTAGCCTTCCAAGACAGACTGCCTATTGACACCATTTGTGCAGCGGCTACTTGGGCTACTCCTCACACTTTCATTTCTCATTATAAGTTGGACTTAGCTTCTAGGCATAGAGCTAACTTTGGTTCCACTGTTCTCAGGAGTCTGTTCCGTTAGGCCACCCGGGACAAGGTGCTAGGGGCGGTCCCATCCAGCAAGAATGAAGTAGATAGACAACTTAACATATAGAAGTTATGTTCTTACCATAACGTTCCATGTTAGTTGTCTTCTTCTCTTCTTCTTCCCCCCCTCCTTCCCCTGGCCTGGACAGACCTAGAGGAGTTGTGATTGTGACCTCTCTTTCTACCACCTCTTTCTTAGGCATATGCTGTTGTGCATATTTCCTGGATCAGGATGTAGGTCACCCTTCTTTCTTCCTGTTGTTAGAGGTGGACTCTGTTTAGAGTTATTCTGTTACTATTATGAGCTGGGGTTAGCTTACAAACGAGATCTGAGGTAACTCTCGCCTAGCATTGTGGGATATAAGGGGAGCCTCGAGCCAGTGGAACCAACTCTCGAGCTTTTAGAGTGGCAGTGGGGCGAGGTCGGCTCCGAACCCATCCAGCAAGAAGAAGGCGAGAAGAAGACAACTAACATGGAACGTTATGGTAAGAACATAACTTCTATTTCTTTACCTCCAGCCCCAGTCAAGCCTGACAGGTACTACCGGGTTCCTGACTCACACCAATTTTTATACAAAAGCCATGCGGCTGACCCAGAAACTATCTCACAGGGCCCCAAGGGAATTAAGGCCTCCACTGCTAAAAATCCATTACCTTCCGAGAGAGATTCCAGATCCTAAGAAAGGTGGGGGGAAAAAGGTATATACCTCGGCCACCTTAACCTTGAGGGCATTAAACTGCCAGTTCCATATGCTGAAGTACCAACAGTTTCTGTTATCACAATTGAGAAGTAAAATGTCACAACCTGAACAACCAGACTTGAAGGAGTTGCAGGATTTGATTCATAGTGCAGAACAAGTGGGTAAACATACCTTGCAATGTGGTTTTGATGCTCTAGAGGCCTCATGCAGAACTGCTGTTACAGGATCAGTGATACGTAGACATGCCTGGCTCAAGGAACGAACCTTACCAGATCATGTCAAAGCTAAATTACTAGATGCCCCTCTTCAAAAGGATGTATTATTTGGTGTTAAAGCTGAGGAGGTATTAAAGAAAATGGAGGAAAAGGCTAAATCAATGCAAACAGTGAAAGGTTTTCTACAGGTACAACCTTCATGTTTCAGTAGAAATTGGCCTTCCAAAAATTGGTCCTTTCCAGCCACGGACAGACCCCAAAGAGGTAGATACAGGCGCCCGAGGGGCAGAGGGCAATCTCAAGGATCGTTTAGAGGCAGACAACGGTAAGCTCCTACACAAAGAGGTGGTGAGGATAGTTTGCAGCCATTCAGAAAGCAAGCCCAATGACTTTCCCCTTTGCATGCCAAGCAAGGCTCAAATGGCAGCACCCTTAGGCGGAAAACTGGCATTATATTCAAAAAATTGGCATATTGTCACAAAAGACAAATGGATCCTGGACATTATAAACAGAGGCTAGAGATTCCATTTTCACACCCTTCCAAAAATGAGAGGAATGCCAAACCTGCCACACAATCAAAGGGCAGAGGCACAAAGACAAATTTCAGATCTCATGGACATGAAAGCTATTCAAGAGGTACCTTCTCACGAACAAGGTCAAGGTTTTTATTCCAGACTATTCCTGGTACCAAGGAAGGGAAAAGATTGGAGACCTATTTTGGACCTATCCATCCTAAACACTGTTTTACTTGTACCAAAATTCAAGATGCTCACTTTACAGCAGCTTCTTCCCACGCTGGGCAAGGAGTCTTGGCTGGTAACATTGGACCTCAAGGAGGCATACCTGCATGTCCC